>NW_015390786.1:50785-57534 GCF_001527695.2 Protobothrops mucrosquamatus | reverse complement strand
AACTGTAGTGAAGAAAGAAACTTTGGACCAGTAGGATCCGGATAGGCTTCTTCTGGAGTGTATAAAACATTGTAAAACTGCTTTCCTTTGAAAGTAGTCCAAAACCGTCTCTCAATTAAGATAGAAAGGGGGGGAAATCCTTAAAAATCAGGGCTTTCTTTATTCATGTGTTTCTTATTGATCTCCAAAGCACCAGAGGGCAGGACAAGAAACAATGGTTGGAAACTGATCAAAGAGAGAAGCAACCTGGAATTAAGGAGGAACTTCCTGACAGTGAGGACAGTTAACCAGTGGAACAGCTTGCCTCCAGAAATCGTGGGTGCTCCATCAATGGGGATTTTAAAGAAGAGGCTGGATAGTCACTTGTCTGTGATGGTATAGATTCTCCTGCATGAGCAGGTAGCTGGACTAGAAGATCTCCAAGGTCCCTTCCAGCTCTATTTTATTCTATTCTTTCTTCAATTCATATGGCTCTCAACTAAGGCTAAAATTGACTGCCTAGTTTCTAGAACTCGGGTGAGTTGAGATGCAGGAGAGGTCATGAGAACGTGTTCCTCAAAAAGGGTAGGTCAGACATTTTTTCATCTTCAGCAAGTGGGACAAGAGTTGAAGACTTGTGTCCAGCTCTGTATCTGGTTTTTTTTTCTACTGAAGAACTACAATTAGGGGACACCAACTTGCATGGAAAGACAAGCCTACATTTCTTATTAGTTAAATTTGGATCCTCCTTTTTGCTCAGAGGGACTTAAGTTAGCTAATAATAAAGATAAACAAATTGCATTCAGGGGATTTCCAGATGAAGTGCCCTCTTACAAGCCAAAGCTCAAATGTAAGTAGCATTTCTTTTCAAATTCTCCCTTGTTATTTCCAAAATGAAGAAGGGCTTTTCTTTGGATCAATGTCTTGTTTTGGAGCTTCAGTTTTCTAGGTCAGGGAATTATCTCACATCAAAATAATATTTATAATTTCATGTGAACCTAAATCAGGGGAGCAAAAGGCCTACGGCTCATCCCAATAGGGTGAAAGAGAGACATGGATAACTCTGGCCAGGTTTGGGCTGCTGAAAAACATTATAGAACATCAGTGACCTTTCAAGGGAGACAATCCTCAATTTGAACAAGGTGAGGCTCATTTCTCACATGGACCAACAAGACCCGTCACGACTATATTTCATCTGATTCAGTCCAAAACTTAATGCAGACACCTGAGGTTATTAGCAGAACAAATGCCAGCACTTGAATATTTCTCATCAGCTTGATCCATGATCTCCATCCTAAAGGAAAATCACCCAGCATCCAATATTGGACATGACTGAATCAGTATAAAAGAATATTTCTTATCATGGCCTCTGAAGGACACTTTTGTGAATAGTGCTGATGTCCCCACAAGCAGTCTAACAAAATATTAAGTTTTCTCTTCTGTACTTTAAACTCTCAATGAGGGTCATCCACGATGGTGGCCAGAGTTAGCCCACTTGAAATGGGTCATAATCTTTAGAAAAAAGAGAAAACACACCAATATTTTACCCACCTTGTTGAGTAGATTTAACCATGAAAGAGCAATTTTGTTAGTAATAACTCTCTGCCTTTCAATACTCCCCACTTTTCTTTTGATCAAATCCCCCTCGGGCGAAATCACCAAGACCTCAATGTCCATATCTGCAGTTACTTCTCCATTATGGTCCAGGTAAAGATTCCAGCAGGAAAGATTATAGAACTCATTCTTCTCCAGAAAGGGATGGAACTAGAATGGAAACATCCAGGAGTTTTAAAAGAAGAAAACTTTGTTTGTTATCCCACCTGATACTTTCATGCATGACTCTTTCTTCTACAGTTTTTTTTAAAATGTGCAAACATGCTTAATTAGGACAAGTGTTACCACTAAGTTCATAAGTGAATGAGAAAGGTTCAGCAAAATTCATCAATCATATATTGAAGAAATATGTACTGAGAAAATATAATAGACACATTTGGTCAATTGTAGGGAATGTTCTACAGCAGGTATCAAATAAATTGAACAACAGCAAAAAAGGGATTCTTACCCAAAAGCATGGATTTTTTCAAGAAGAAAGTTTCCAAGATAAACTTCTCCCAGCTAAACTGAACAGAAAAATATGACCACAGGAGCTAATTCTACTTTACTGGAGTGCTGTTAAGAGAATCTTGAAAGTCTAAAAGTACAAATCTCCCACCAATTCATTTTTCAGCCTGAAAATTTAGGGAAGATCCATTCTGAGTTTCTTTTGCTGGCTGTTAGGCAGCTGCAAGATCCCCCATTTTATCTGATCACTCCCTGGGCAGGTTATCTTCTCCTTTTCCTCAAAGTTATTCTCACCTATCATTACAGTTCCTTAATAGGTGATGGGAATGATGGTGATGGAATTTGATTTCAGCAAAACACAGATAGTCCTTCACCTACAACAGTTCATTTAGTGACCATTCAAAGTTACAACTTCACTGAAAAAAAATGACTTATGACAGACTTTCACACTTACAACCATTACAGCATCCCCATAGTCACATGATCAAAATTTGGATGCTGGGCAACTGGTTCATATGTATGACGGTTGTAGTGTCCTGGGGTCCTGTGATCCCCTTTTGTGATCTTCTGACAAGTAAAGTCAATGGGGGAGCTACTGTAGACTCATTTAATAACCCTGTAACTAACTTAACAACTGCAGTGATTTGCTTGTCAACTGTGGTGAGAGAGGTCATAAAATGGGGCAAAATTCATTTAACAATTGTCTTACTTAGCAACAGAAATTTTGGGCTCAATTGTGGTCATAAGTCAATGACCACCTGTACTAGCAAATGATTTTGTCATTTGATGATTAGGAACCAAGTTAACTAATAGCTGGATAGTATGAAAATTAACTGAAAAAACCCTCAAATAATTATTAATCTTTTTAATCTTTCTCATAAAACTAGGTAGTTATAAATAACAATTGGTCATCTTCTATATTGTCATTAACAGTAGAGTTGGTAAAGTATTATTTTATCTAAGATTTGTACCATTTCTTAGATAAAGCTACAGTAATTTGATCTTTTGCTAAAAATATCAAGTTCTACCCACAAAAAGTGATTTCCTGACAGAGGTGCATGAGTAAACTCCAGTAGGAAAATGGCTGATTTTCAGCAACAAGGACTATAACATTTTTTACAAGAACTTTAGTGATGCACTGAAAAAGGATGATCAAACTTGATTCAAAGAAAGACTACTTAATCTACAAGAGGGGGAAAAATCTTTTTTAACTATAATTCTAAGCAGTGCTTTTTTTGTCATACAATGTATCGGAACAGAGTTCCGGCACCTTTTTTTGACAGATTTTCCAAGTTTTAAAGTAACTTTTGAAAATTTGACGTTTGGTCCATGTGGACTTGAATCACCCTGTCGAGCGTAGCAGGTCAGCAGCAAAATCATTAAAATGGTGCATGTGGGCTGCTTGTGTGTTGGATCTGATGCATGCATACTTCATCTGCGCTGGTTGTGATAGCGCTGTTTGGCATGTGATTAGTCCTGTGGTTGCACGCTGAGTGCTTACTGTGGGCGGTGACCATTATGTTTCATTACACAACTGACATGTATGGGTGTGTGTACAGTGATTGACTACGTGCGAAAGGTAAATAATATCTTTATTTTAAAAAATCGTTGGTGAATTGAAAATCTTTTTTTAATTTTTAGTGTAAAATTTACTATGAACATTTGCCTTAAATACAATAAATTAAATTAAAGTCATTCAGGAAGTGGTCAAGTTATGTAAAAACAATCCACCAAAAGTTAGAGTTGATACCCTGTCTATGTGGCCCTCTTTGCCAGCTTCCTTGCAAAACTGACAAATTACATGCAGCAAGAAATTCCTGAGAATAATATTAGAAATTTTTTTCTATCTTGTACTAAATACAACAAATGTAATCCTGTACCAAAAAGGACAAATGTAATCAACCATGTGTGAACTCTGTCCCTGTAAAAGAAGAACAACAAAGGAAAATTTTGTATAAAATTCTGAGCTAACTTTTACTCAGAGTACTTGAAATGGTCCTCTGTCTCAAGGATGAGACTCCATTTCTGCAGGAATAAACAGCTGAAAGTTGCCTTCCTCATTCCAGCATGATTCATTAGTCACTCACACAGGGGAAAATAGAATGCAGCTGAGGCTCAGGCCATCAGTTGTTCTCAGGGTCTCCTCCAAATTTATAAAAGTAAAATTACACAGCTAATCACCAACCCTACATACAGGAATATTGTTAAAAGTTCAATTATCCTTTTAAAATTAGACATGTTTAATATCAAGATATATTTGGTAGCAGCTCCTTGGTAAATTATCCCCCAAGCAACTAGATTGGCCAAATCTGTTGGCCTTTTGCAGCACAAGGAGGTTGATATGATTCCCCTCTTTCTCTAATGCAGGGGTGTCAAACTGCCGGTCCGCCGGCTGGATGCGTCATCCGGAAGCCACGCCCACCCCATTGCTGTCAATGGCAAAACCATCCCGATACGTTGCACGACATCACGTGACGTCGTGAGTTTGACATGTCTGCTCTAATGGATTCCTTCTCTAAAGAAATTTTGTTCGTTGGATCCCTGTTGAAACCCCATACCTGCCAGGGCTGCAGCCTTGGAGCCTCCAGTGTCTCTTGGGCCTCCTTCCTTCTCCTCCAGGATCTGGACGAATATGCAGCCTTCAAGACATGGGCCAGGGTCATAAAGATAATGTAAACAGAGTCACTGTTTACAACAAACAACCCATTCAAGTCATCTATTGCCTCCACTGCAGTTTTTTGGGTGCATCTTTTCCGGCCTTTGACAGAAAAAACATGCTTTGAGAAAGAACACTTAAAATTCTTCTCTTCATACTGGGAGTCTACAATGGAAAAGGGTTCAAAAGCACCATATTTGGGATTTGTTTTTTGCATAAATTCAAAGCTCCAAATACTATGGATGTATTTGTGATATCCAAGATGGGTCATTATATAGTTTCCCAAAGTTGTGGTGATCCAGATTTTCTCTCCAATGGGTCCTGACAAAGTGTCAAGTGTTAAATGAAAAATATGAAATGTGCTTGAAATGATAATATGTTCTGTGAAGTGAACAAAGACATTGACTTGTTTCCACTGAGAGCTGGAATCCCTGAAGGGTTCTGGATATCTAGGCATTGAGAACTGTTGTGATATAATGACACAAATTCCATTCCTGACAAGCAAAGGAGGAAAAATCCTCAGGAAATTGTCTCCCTCCTCTGTGTCTGGAGCAAGGAGACCAATCAAGGTCCATCTGAAATGCAGGAGCACTTGGACAATTGCTGAATACTGAAACCCTTCTTTGGGGAGCATCCGGTGGAAAAAAGGGAATTTACTTTTATGACTCAGAGTCTCTGAAGCAATTCTATGACTGATCTGGAAAAGCAACGAAGAACGCTGTATTATATTTGAGATTAGACCAAGTCCAAAATATGAAGGGTTTTTTATTGAAAAGTTTTATAAAAGTTACAATATAAACCCCAAAACCCACCCACCCTAAACCCCCCCTCTCCCTCCCCCACTTTCCAGAGCTGAATACAGGGTTACAAATATAATAATCATAATCTAACTAACATTAACCAACTATATAAATAACCAAGTCCATAATGTGCTTTAACTCACCTTTAACATAAATATAATAATAATAATTAAAACTTAAACAAATTAGTATCCTAATTATTAAACAATAGAATATCCATATTGTTAAATAATACTAATACTAAAAGTAATAATAATATTATATAATTAAAACTAATAAAAATTTCACTATAATAAACTATTAATACTGATAATACTCTAAAACAGTGGTTCTCAACCTTTTTAATGCCGCGACCCCCAACCGGTTGTAAGTCGAGGACTAAACCGGTCGTAAGTCGAGGACTACCCAACTGGTCATAAGTCGAGGACTTTCCCTGCCTGGGAGCGCCGCACATGCGTGGTTCCGCCCCCTGTGCCGGCTGAGGCGTAGCTGGCAAGCGGCAGAGATGGAGCAGGCCGACCACCAGCTGGCCCAGCCCAAGGGAGGTAAGGCACCCGCCGGAAAAGGGGAAAAAATGGCGGACAGCCTTGCTTGGTGACCCCCATGAAATGGTCGATCGACCCCAAATGGGGTCGCGACCCATAGGTTGAGAACCGCTGCTCTAAAATTTACTCATAAGCTAAATGGAACTTTTTAGTCCCATATTTATTCTGAATATAATCTATCCATCTTCTCCAAACCAAAATGTATCTTTCTTGTGAGTGATCCTTCAAATAGGCAGAAATCTTAGCCATTTCTGCTAAATTTGACACTTTAAGTGTCCATTCTTCTATAGTAGGCAAGCAATCCTTCTTCCAATATTGCCCTACTAATAGCCTTGCAGCTGTTATCAAATTCAACATCAAGTTAGTTTCTTTAGTATCACAATCTGTAATAACACCCAACAAAAATAATTGTGGAGTGAACTTTCTCTTGAAAATCTTTTGAATGTTCCATCAAATCTTAATCCAAAAAGCTTTAATATTTCTACAAGTCCACCAAATATGAAAATAAATAGCATCCAAGCTACCACATCTCCAACATTTGGGCTGTAAATTAGGATACATACAAGACAACTTTTTAGGATCCAGATGCCATCTATAAAACATTTTGTAAAAATTTTCTCTTAAATTTTGGGCCTGGGTAAATTTTACATTTCTAACCCAAATTACCTCCCATATATCCAGTGGAATCGGTTCTTGAATATTTTGGGC
>NW_015390786.1:36974-50417 GCF_001527695.2 Protobothrops mucrosquamatus | reverse complement strand
GCCAATCATTCCCTACCAATCTAAGTAATTCCTTATAAGAAATCCTATCCAAATTCACACCCATAGATACCCCCTCTATCACGTGTCCAGGAATCCCCCAGATTGGTATTTTGTAATTTAACTTATAATAATACTTTTTCCAGACACGCAATAAAGCACTTCTTAAAATATGAGATTTAAAAGCCTTGTCAACTTTTTTTATTATAAATTAAGTATGCATGCCACCCATATAAGTCCCATCCCTCTAGATGAAGTATACTTTTATTTGTTAAATTAAGCCAATCACTAACCAATGTTAAAACCATCACATCATAGTATAATTTCAAATTAGGCGCCTTAAGTCCTCCTCTTTCCCGTGTGTCTTGTAAGATCTTAAATTTAATTCTTGGTTTTTTCCCCGCCCAAATAAATTTATTAATATCCTTCTGCCATTCATCCAAATTGGCATCTTTTTTCAAAATAGGTATCATTTGAAACAAGAAGAGAAACTTTGGTAGAACATTCATTTTAACAGCCACAATTTTCCCCAACAAAGATAATTGTATTTTTTTCCAATTATTTAAGTCCTTTTGTACTTCTAACCATAATTTCTCATAATTATTTTTATACAATTTTACATTAGAAGCTGTAATATATACTCCCAGATATTTAACCTTTTTCACTATTTCAAAACCTGTCAATTTAACTAACATTTCCTTTTCCTTCATAGTCATATTTTTAGATAATATTTTAGTATTATTATTAAAACTAATAAACCTTAAAACCAGAAACTTTCCCATACTGAGTTATAATTTCCATCAAGTCTATAACCGATTGAGTCGGTTGAGATAATGTCACAACCAAGTCATCCGCAAAAGCTCTCAGCCTATAATCATTCTGTTTTATTTTTATTCCCTTTATTATAATTGATTTGCGAATTTTGATCAGTAAAATCTCCAATGTTAAAACAAACATAATGGCGATAATGGACATCCCTGTCTTGTACCTTTTTCAATTTTAAATGCCTCTGTTTTAGGGGGTAATTAATATTAAACACGGTTAACAACAACTATATATCGGGATTCTCTTATATTTTTAAATAGGGGTTTTAAGTAAAATAGTTGTTGAAAGTTATTTTTAACGGTTAAGTTGACTAGTTTTCGAAAAAGTCGTACCAAAAATATCAATGCCGCAGGGACTTGATTGTTCTTATCCAAATACTCAATTAAATAAACAATTTGTCTTACATTATATTTCATATATCTTCCAGTTATAAATCCAGACTGATCACTATGAATCATTTGCTTCAAAACTTGCATTAATCTATTTGCCAATATTTTAGCAAAAATCTTATAATCTGTATTCAAAAGTGATATAGGTCTATAATTCTTAGGCTGGGTAAGATCTTGGTCCTCCTTTGGAATCAGCGATATAAAAGCCCTTCTCCAAGATGGAGGCACTTCTCCTCCAATCTGGATACTATTAAAAAGTTCCTTTAATGGTTCTATCATCTCTTCAAATAATATTTTATAATAAATTGCTGATAATCCATCTGTACCAGGGGCCTTACCCACTTTTAACTGTTTAATTGCCAAAATAATTTCCTCAGACGTAATTAAACAATTCATCCCCTTTCGTTGTTCATTTGAAAGTCTAGGAAAATGTGCTGCCTGTAGGTACTTATCTATATCTGAAGCTTGTATATTTTCACTAGCATATAATTTTGTATAAAAATCTAAAAAAACTCTTTTTAATCAACTTTTGTTGATATACCTCTTTACCTTTGTATTCTATTTTCTCTATAATACGTGATTTCTGTTTCTTCCATAATTGATAAGCCAGCCACCTACCAGGCTTGTTTGCATTACAAAACGTATTATGTTTCGCGTAACGCAAATTAGTTGCAATCTGATCAGCCATTAATATATTAAATTGCTCTTTCAACATATTTATAGAAACCTTTAATCTATTATCTGATGGGTTCAAAATAAAAGCCCTCTCCTTCAATTTAATCTCTTCTTCCAGCTCTTTACATTTTTGCATCTGCTTACGCCTGTATCCATTATTCATATGAATCAAAACCCCTCTCATATAAGCTTTACTAGCATTCCAAACCATTGCCATCGAAGTGCCTTTATGCATATTCAAAGCAAAAAATTCTTTCAAATATTCTCTACATTTCTGCGAAAGCACCTCATATCTAAATAAATTTTCGTTCAATCTCCAAGATCTTCTGTTCCCGTCTTCAGCAAATAACTCCAACCATACAGGGCTATGATCCGACAATGTTCTAGGAAAAATCTTAGGATTCTTGACCCTGGAGAAGAGATCAGTAGTAATTAAAAAAAAGTCAATTCTGGAGGATGATTGATGCCTATCCGAAAAAAAAGTAAAGTCTCTATCTTCCACATTCCGTTCTCGCCAAATATCTCTAAATTCCAAATCATCTTTTAAATCAAAAAAAAGCTTTAGGTAATTTAGAATAATTAGAAGAATTTTTGAAAGATCCCTTCTTGTCTTTACTTGAGTCCAAAACACCATTCCAGTCACCCATCATAATAACAGATTTATAATCCAATTCAGTTAGTTTTTGATGTAAGAACTTATAAAACATTTTTTGTTGTTGATTAGGGGCATATAATCCAATAATAAGGACTTTCTTGCCTTGTAGCACTAGTTCAATAATAACATATCTTCCTTGTATATCAGATTTGATTAATCTAGCCAATAAATCTCTTCTTACATAAATAACCACTCCCCCCTTTTTATCTGGGGCAGAGGCAATAAAATGTGATCCCAACTGAGAACTAATCAAATGCTTTTGATCTTTCACCACAATATGAGTCTCCTGCAAGCAAACAATGTCATTTTTATGTTGTTTCAAGTAGTGAAATACTTTCTTTCTTTTCTGTGGTGAATTCAGGCCATTAACATTCCATGTCAGTAGCTTTGCCATCCTTAGTGGCCCGGACCCTCTGGAACACTACTTGAAGATCAGCCGTTAATCTCTTTGGTCGTGCCCCTCCCACAGGCTCTGTAGTAATCGGGCCTTGTATTATTGATCCAGAATTAGCCTTCTGCTTCTGCTCCTTGTCTTTACATCTATATGCAGCACGAGTCATCCTCTGTTCCTTTGAATCATTCTTTACCTCCAAACTTTGTTCAATAGGCCCCGTTAAATCTCCTACCACCAGTGACATTGCGCCTTCAACTGATTGTTTATCTTCCAGCCTTTCTTCTATTCTCTTAGGTCGTGGAGATGGTGGTGGACCTGCTTTCAGGACATTAGTATAAAAATCTTTTGCCTTTAAAATTGTATTAAGTCTATATCGTGTCCCTGCATAATTCACCACTATTCCAATAGGTATCTCCCATCTGAACTGGACCTGTCGATTTTTAAGCTCCTCAGACAAAAAGGCAAAGTCTTTTTTGGAGGTATTTCTTTTAAAATTATAATATTTTGATCTGCAATTTGAAATCTCTGTCTGTAAAAAGCCTGGATAATTGCATTTCGAAGTGATCTGCTGGAAAAATAAATAACCACATCTCTAGGTAAATTTTTCTGCCTCGCAATCCATGAATTAACCCTAAATATTTTATCCATCTCTCTTGATAATTCCTCAGATTCACATCCCAAAATAGGAGCTATAGCCTTTGCCACCTCCTCTTTCAGATCTTCTCGTGAGTCCTCCTTTAATCCTCTTATTTGCAATGCAAATTCCATATCTCTATATTGTGAGATGGCAACTTCATCCTCTGTTATATCAATCTTATTTTCAACTTTGACAACTCTGCTTTCTAGTTTTTCAGTATTTTCCACAACTACATCCACCCGGTCATCCAAACGTTCAATATGTGTAGCTAACCCTTGAAGTGCAAGCAATATATCTTCCCTCATTTCTCTATTTTTATTCTCAAGAAGGTCAGCCATCTCATCCTTCATTTTACTATCAAGGAGATCAGCCATCTCCTCCTTTATTTCTTGTGTTGCTAGCTTTAAAGCATCTTGAATATCTTTAAGCATAAATGCAGGTGGGGGGGGGAGAAGGTGGGGGGGATCTAGGTTTACATTGCACTGCAGGCTGTGTTACAGAAGAAGAAATTGTGCCTATAGAAACAGCAGAAGTTCCCAAACGCTTTGAAGGCATTTTCCTGCCTGTATAAATCTACTTCTTATAAGTTTCACTTTTCCCCTGTCAAACAAAGAAACAGCATTCCAGTGCCATTTTTCCCTTTTAAGTCCAATTAAAATATGGAGAAGATTATTTCTCCCCGAGTTAAAGTTTCCAGCACTTGCAATTTTAAGTTCTCCTGGTCAGCTCTGTCTGCTTTTTAAATTACTCACAAATCCCTTTAAAATGCAGATGTGGATGCGGCGTCATGCTTTGCTCCTGAAGCTCTGAGCAAATGCGTCCTGGAGTGCGGAGAAAGCCTTGGGTTCCGAGGGAGCTCTCACCCTCTGACCTCCAAATAATTAAGGAGGTCTAGGGGAGCTCTACCTATACCCGAGGGGAACTCTCCTCCCCCTGTTCTCCAGAGGAGGAGGTTTTCAAGCCGTGGGACAACTGATTTTCGCTGTCTCCACGCGCTTTTCACACAGGGCTGGCAGCTAAAAGAAAGCCGCCATCAGCGCAGCATCATCATCGGAAGTCAAAAAATATGAGTTTTTAATAAATTTGTTTTAATAAACATCTTAGAATAGTTTGTTGATTAGACATGGTTTAAAATATTAAACATAGAATATTAAGAAGACTTTATATAAAAGTGGAAGATGAGAAACAAATTAAGTAAAGAATAACAATCAAAATGCAAATCATATTTCTCTATCACACTACAATTTAATGCAGTTAGACTCACATGTGAAGACATTAACTAAAGTATATTGTTCCAACAAGGGCCATATTATATTTAATTTTTGAAGATTGCTACCTCTTTCTCTCCTTCTATATCTCAGATTCTTTGTACAGCCATCTTTTTACTTTATTCTCCAGTTGTACAAGAGAAAGAGAGACCATAGTTTCTCATATAATTTCAAGGGGTCTTTAACTGAAATTTTGTCTATTCTTAACAGACACAATTTTGGGAGTCTGTAATTTCCATAGTTTTTATTTTGCACCAATAAGTAATGATGTTAATTGATGTTGATTAACATGATATTGGTTAATTGATGTTGATTAACATCAGACCAACAATCAAGAAGTAAACAATACCACAATCAAGGAACTGCCAAATAAGCTAACTGACCCAAAAACTTCCAAGACCATTCCCACCAGCACTTACAGGACAAGTCATTGGAATATAAAATTGAGAGCATACCCCACTCCTTTCTAGCACTCATGATCTTACCTAGTTTGGGTAATGAAATGTCTGCAAGAAAATAACGAAGCTCAGAAAGCAACAAGAAGCCCTCATTTCAACACTGAGCTATAACTATTCTCCTTTTATCAATTTGACTCCATCCCTCTATTGATGCAGCCTAGGTCTGCATTGGCTTTTTTGGCAGCTGCAGCATACTGGCATCTCATATTTAAATCATGGTCAAGTAGGACACCAAGATTTCTCTCACAGTTGCTACTGCTCAGCCAGATATTCACTATTCTATAACTGTGCATTTAGTATTTCTTGTCTAGCAACAGGACCTTACTTTTCTCACCACTGAATTGCATTTCATTGGATAGCTGCATATTCCATTTGTGGGTTTCATTCTGCCAAGTTTCTGTAATGGCAACAATATCATATCTTCCCTCATGTACTTGCATTTCTAATTCACCCTATCTATTTCTCATACTCTGTGTGTTGCTGTATAGACATTTTAGTCCTTTTTTAACTAACCCTGTGTTTACTTTCTACATAACCTGTTTTATACCTCAGTTCTCCTACTTCCTTACCATCTGTTTTATTAGCACACATGGTATAGTACATACTATCAAAAGCTTGATTTTCCTTGACAGCAAGGTTGATATTCTTACCCATACAAATATCTATGTTACAAGCTCTGATTACCCTATTATTTTTAAATTTCTGGGGACAAAAGTGTTCTGAATCAATTAACTCTCTGTCCCCATTGTTTAGTTTAAATCTTTCCCCAGAAAATCCATGAATTTAATGTCAAGTAACTCAGACCCTTTCTTTGATGGATGCATTTGTTCAGCATTATCATCATTTTTCTAAGATCATGTACAAAATGTGAGGTTTCCATCAGTGCTGCACTTTTCTATTGTACAGATGACCCTTCTATTGGACACAGAGCCTCTCCTCACTTTCACAAGTATGCAGCAAAAGACTCCAAAGCAATAGAGTTGGTATCATGAGAGAATATGACTATTTTGATACATGCTCCCATCCTAATGTGTATCCCAGTTCCCAGCCATGACACCTATAAATGGACATACTGAAAGCAGCTCTTAAATTCCATAGAGAAGATATGGTTGAATCTATCATGCACCCACTACCACCCCACTCACTTTACTATATAGAGAAACACATACACAAACCTGTGGGACTTTGTAGGGACCTACAAATGTTGACATCTGAATGGAAATCTCCCTGTCAACTGCATCAAGAAGAGTAAAAAGTTTGTCTTTTCTTCCACAGCTGTAGTTGGGAATGTTAGCTTTTCCGGTAGAGAGCATGTCCAACAAGACTTCTGAAGTGCCAAGTGTGTTCAAATAGTTGTCATAGATATTGTAGCCAAGTGTGAGATTGCACAGGAGCTGGATATTCTTGTTGATGTCTTGAATGGTGAAAATAAAGCGTTCTACTCCTTTGGAAGTATAAGGTTGACTACTGTAAAAATAAAATGCTCTGTTTAATACAATCATCATCAACAGCAGTAATAAAATACATTTTCTTTCCAATTTCATCCTCTTTATCAACACATGACCTTTGAATCTGAAGCTGACACTGATTGAAAACCAGAGGCAAATGATAGTCACCCATCAATAGTTAATATTTGTAAATGTTGAGAAAAGGGGAACAGATAAAAATCACAAATAGTATATTATTTATAGCAGCAGTAATTTTCATTAGCACAGTACCCAGTCTGCAAGATAATTCATTTTTTAAAGTACAACCATCATAAAAGGAAGAGGATATTTCATAAGTGACACAGAAAATCTGTTCCAAAAACAAATCATCCTCTATTCCTATAAGGATCAGGCATTGTATTTCTACTAGGAGTTATAAAAATATGGAAATGAGCTGGTCAGAGTTAACTACATCAATCACTACTCTAAACAAAAGTCATGAATTCTAGATTGGATATGGAGAGGAAAATAATGTGGACTTCTATCGGTATTTTTTCTGCTGCATCTTTGCATTTTGTCTCTTCCACTAAATAAGACAAAAGAGGAAACCCACAGAAATCTGATCAACCACACAATGAAATATAGGAGTAAGCAGAATAAGGAGAAAAAATGAGAGTGTTAGAACTGCAGATAGAAGGAATACAATTTCATCAGACTGAATAACTTACAAGTGAGACTGACTATAAGGAAGCAGGTTGAAAAATAATATTTTCTGGTATAGTGTTACCGCACTGGTGACTATACCAATGAGATGGTCTCCTGGCCTGTAGTAGCTCCATGGTCTTTCTCTATCCAGGTGCACCGAATTTAGTGGGCACTTCATTCTAAGCTTCCCAGAGACTGGCAGGAACACCAGTAGCATCGCAAGCAGAAACAGGAGGCTCATAATTCATGGAGCTGAATCAATCGCCTGTTTCCAAAGAACAGTTAGATGATTTCAAACAGAAACAAACTGAGCTTCATCTGGAAAAGAGAGAAAGGTACATTCAGCAGGACACTCCCTGCCTTTGTCCTAAATCTTGTGCAATCCATTTAGCATCGATAGAGGCTTTTAATCTTTTTCTGATGCAAGATCCCTTCCATGTTGCTTCAGACTATCAAAGGCAGTCACTGGAAAAGTAGCAGTAGATGTCTCAAAGTCTGGGATCGTGATAATTACTGTGAGTGATAATTTGTCCTCTGGACCTCTTCCAGGGCTTCATGTACAGAGGGGCAGCAGGAGAAAAGGATGTTTTTGTGAAGTGTTGCAGATACATCCCTGGATACAATCTTCAATAATGGTTGTCATCCTTCCTGTCAGGACATGTCCAGAAAGGGATGCTGGAGTAAGGTGCTTCAATACCCAGAGAATTGATTTCTGCTGTCCACCATTGTGGCAGATAGTCTCCTGACAGAACAGTTAACCAATGGAACAACCTGCCTCCAGAAGCGGTTGTTGGAAGGGGGTTGGACTTGATGACCTCCAAGGTCCCTTCCAACTTTATTATTATTATTATTATTATTATTATTATTATTATTATTATTATTATTATTATTATTATTATTATTATTATTATTATTATTATTATTATTATTATTACTATTAATACACAAAGAACAAAGATCTGTTTTCTTCCATGTAGCTTCAGGATAGAAATAGATTCAAACACAATCAGTTACATCTGTAACATGAACAGTCAAATATTTTAAATAAAAAGACATTAACATTATTATTACTATTATTTTATACTCCATATTTCTACTTATGTAAGCACTCCTAGCAATTAATGGTTTAAGAATGCGTCATCTTTATGGACTCTGCCTAAGAAGGATTTTTCTGGTAGTAACTTAAGGAATGGGGATAAGAGGATACTTTTTGTGTGAGCTTCATATTTTGCTAGTAGAAAACACTAAGATGCCCACTTTGAAAATATTTCTGAGCTTTTAATAGAGATATGTCATTAGTTTCACTTTTCTAATGGATCCCATCAAATAAGGGAGCATCTGAGTGCCTTTGAGGCAGCCAAATAGTCTGGTCCACAATGATGCGTTAAAATGTACATACATTCAAGATAGAATCATTATTGTGGAGACAAAATCCAATCTCAAGTCAGGAGAAATCCACAAGATAGTCATTACTTAATACTTGGTGGAAAGTCAGAATCACAGCTTCTAACCTAAGACTGAACATCAACTATTCTTGTAATTCAGATAACAATCAACTTTTGAGAACTGGAGAAAAAAATAAATCTTGCTCATTGTTCTCAACAAATAAGCACAACTGAATATGTCCTCATGGAAAAGGCTAGTGGAAATAACTAAAGAAATAGGCATTTTTTTGTATTTAATCAAGAAAACATCTTTAAACAAATCAATACTATAAATATTTTAGTCTCTAAATTATGTTTAGTTTACGTTTTTCCTCACTCCTTGGACCGAAGGCAACTTTCTGACTCTTTTCCTCCCATCCTTCTCTTTCCTTGAGCCCGAGTGACCACCTGGCTTCGCCCTCCTCAGCCAAGGGTCCAGCTTCTTCCAGCTCCCTGGAAATGTTTTTCTCAGGTTTCCCCAGGATGATGTCTCTGATCCACTGATCCACCTTGAACTCCTACATGTAGCTGTCGGTTGTGACCCACCTCGGTAGGGCAGCTGCCTCTCTGGGTTGGGCACTATGCAGATCTTGCCTTATGTAAGGACCTACCTCAACCACCCACCCAAGAAAGAATAACTCTTGAAACAGGCATTGTCTCAAAAGGAACTTTTATTATGGGCTAGTGATAGTAGGGAAGTCAAGGCGAGATCTGGGGGAAATCTTTTGCAAACAGTATAATTAAAGTATCATCCTTCCACCTCCCCCCAGAGTCATAATGTCCATTTGAATTCCAGCCAATCCTCAGGTGGCATGATGTTTTGGTAACTGGCATTGTTGGCGCACATCTCAAAGTCTTCTTCACTTTCATTTCCTTGTAGCCATCTTTTTCTCCAGGAGGAAAGGGAGAAGGGCAAGAAAGAGCAGAGAGAGAAAAGCGAAAGTCATCCCCCCTCCCCACAGAATGGCAGACCCCAAAGAATGGTTAAATGAAATAAATGCAGAGTAAAGGTTTGGAGACCAGACAGTTTCAGTCTTAAACAGGGGGTTGGACTAGAAGACCTCCAAGATCCTTTCCAACTGTTATTCTGTTAAAGAATAGAATAGAATAGAATAGAATAGAATAGAATAGAATAGAATAGAATAGAATAGAATAGAATAGAATAGAATGAAGTGGAGTGGAGTGGAGTGGAGTGGAGTGGAGTGGAGTGGAGTGGAGTNTAGAGTAGAGTAGAGTAGAGTAGAGTAGAGTAGAGTTGGAAGGGATCTTGAAGGTCTTCTAGTCCAACCCTCTGATCAGGTAGGAAACCCTGTACCATTTCAGGGAAATGTCCAATCTCTTCTTCAATGGTATAGGATTTCCTGCCAGAGAAGAGGATTGGACTAGAAGATCTCCAAAGTCCCTTCCAACTCTGTTATTCTGTTATTCTTCATCCAAATAACTCTGGAGTGTCCATCATGAGAAGAATGAGATGGATTAATTGTTGCAATTTAGTATGGAGTATTTATGCCCATTCCCACCTCCCTCCCTTACATCATTTGATTGTCCCATTTATGGGACACTCAAATATGGATACTCTCAATTCTTTAGGAATTCTTTTATAAAACTCTTATATGTCTGTATTTCAGCTCCCCCCTTACTTTATTTTCACATAATTTGACCAGTTGGATAATCCACATTAATATCTTCCTAATTTGGCTGGGAGGTATCTCTCCATTCTCCTTTTGCTGATGATGCTGAGATCTTGAGTACAATAGTGCAAAAAAACCCAATTGCTGATAACCTATGATAAAATTAAAATAATGGAACTTTGAGATAACAAAAATATTGAGACAACCAAAACTATCCAAAAATATTTCTGGCATATCAACAACATTCCTATTGCACAAGTTTCAAATATTTGGGACATGGCATTTCAGGCTTCAGGTATGCTAAAGACACAGGGCAAATATGCTAATTCAACTGCCCAAAAGAGGACATCTTGCAATTATACTCGATAAGGATGGGGGGCACTATCTTCCAATTGCCCTTTGATTATTTCAGCTCCAAATCATTGCCCCAGCTCATGTATGGGGGACAGCTTGAAACAATTTCTATGCTTGGCCTGTTGGAATGTTTCAAAATGGAAATTCCTCTAACTCACATTTATACATTATGTCTGGTCATAAGATGCTCCTTTGTATTCAGGTCTGGCCTCAGAATGATAATGTAGCACTTGGGGATGAAGACACAACCAAGCAGACCAGCAGTGGAGGACAAGATGGAGAAGACCTGAACAGCTACCATGTATTTCCCCTTGGTGCTCAGGTAGGTGGGCAGGAAGGAGACCCAGACATTGCAGAAGACCAGCATGCTGAAGGTGATCAGCTTGGCTTCATTGAAGGTTCCAGGGAGATTCCTGGCCAGGAAAGCCACTGTGAAGCAAATGGCAGCCAGGAAGCCCATGTAGCTGAGGGTGATGTAGAACATGAAAATAGAGCCTTCATTGCACTGCAGAATAATCCCTCCAGGCTGGGAGTGAAAGTCAGAGTCAGGGAATGGGGGAGACACTCCAAGCCAAATGGAGCAGATGAGAATTTGGACAACAGAACAAGAAAGGATGATGGAATTGGCCAAGCTCTTTCCCAACCATCTCTTCACTTGGTTTCCTGGTTTTGTGGCCAAGAAAGCCAACACCACCATGATGGTTTTGGCCAAGAGAGAAGAAATGGCAACTGAGAAGATGATGCTGAAAACTGTTTGTCGGAGAAGGCAGGTGGCTTTTGTTGGTTGACCAATGAAGAGAAGAGGAGACAAGAAGCAAAGCAGGAGGGAGACCAGGAAGATGTAGGAGAGGTCCCGGTTGTTGGCTTTGACAATGGGAGTGTCTCTGTATTCAATGAAAAGTATTAAAACAAGGCCTGTGGCTAAGAACAAGAATAGAGCAAAAGAGACCAGAATGATTCCCAGATGTTCTTTAAAGGAAAGGAAGGATATAACTTTGGGGAAACATTGGATTCTGTCCTCATTTGGATATTTTTCATCTGGACACTTGTTGCATTTTTCTGTATCTGGGTAAAATCAAAAAGCAATTTTTTTAAAGTATTGTATACTTTTACCTTTCAAGAAATACCTTTTTGGGACAAAAATTGTTACCAGCAGCATTTTTCCTGAAGCATTGTTAAAAAACTCTGCAGAAAGAAGGTAAGAAGAATATCATTTTCTTTAAAAAAGCTATATTTTTATAGTTTATGAAATTGGAAGAAGTCCTGGAAACTGAATAATTTCTTGTGTAATTTGCAGAACCTACATTATTAGAAGTAGATAATGAATGAATCAATTAATCTTTCTAGGCATATTTCCTGGGTCCTGCCAAATGGCAATTCTTAATATACTTGATTCTGGATGCCTATTTTTTGAAAACTAATTAGCTAGAAAAAAAAGTTAGTTCTGCAAATAATATGGAATCCAAACTAAAAAGCAGAAAAGTGGTTTTTTTTCCTGGCAATAGAGAAGCTTGTCCAATCTGCTAAACCCTCCTATCTCTTCCTAGGCCCTCCCTCTAGGTTTTTCTGCTATTCCTCCCTCTAGATAAGAAATTGTGCAATTTGAAGATAACAGCAATGGCAATAGTGCTTAGATTTATAAACCACTTCACAGTTCTTTATAGCTCTCTCTAAGTGGTTTACAGAGTCAGCCTATTGTCCCCAACAATCTGGTTCTCATTTTACAGACCTCAGAAGGATGGAAGGCTGAGTCAACCTTGAACAAGTGAGAATCGAACTACCAAACTGCTGGCAAAAAACAAAACAAACAACAACAACAACAATTGAACTTCAATCTGTCTTTTAACTTGTACTTTTGTGACAGTGTTTCCTATGAATCCACTTCCACAAGGCCTGCCCTTTTCTTTGGAGTTCCCCACCTTCCTGAGTGGAGATGGTCCCCTCTGGACAAGGAATGCAGTCATAGCAACAAATTGGCTCTCCTTCTCGCTTCTGCTTGACAAATCCAGGATGACAATTTTCCACACATTGTGACTGAGGCAGAGACTAAGCAGAAAAACAAGGAATTCGAAAGAAAATAGATTGGTACTAAGCATGCATAAAAATGGATGCAGACATTAACATTAGCCAAAGAGTTTCTGGGCTTTACTTAGATAAATATGAAATCACTGATTCATTCCAAACAGATTTAGGAGAGATAAATACTGACAGATTGTTCATTTACTCACTCCCCTTTGCTTTTGGCATTAACATTGAAATAAAGTATTTTTCTATTTAGAAAGTCTGGAGGGATGGAATTGAAAAAAATTAAGCCTTAAGTGACAACCAGTTTGGTTCCTCTGCCTAGCCTAGTTAACATGCATTTTTCCATTCTTCATATAACTATGATTTTAAAGTACAGTACAATGATCTTGCATTAAATTTTGGAAAAGAAATTATTGTAAAAGATGTATTAATTTTTATTAGATTAGATTTATTAAATAAAATAAAACTGTAGTGAAGAAAGAAACTTTGGACCAGTAGGATCCGGATAGGCTTCTTCTGGAGTGTATAAAACATTGTAAAACTGCTTTCCTTTGAAAGTAGTCCAAAACCGTCTCTCAA
>NW_015390786.1:15876-36373 GCF_001527695.2 Protobothrops mucrosquamatus | reverse complement strand
AAAGCACCAGAGGACAGGACAAGAAACAATGGTTGGAAACTGATCAAAGAGAGAAGCAACCTGGAATTAAGGAGGAACTTCCTGACAGTGAGGACAGTTAACCAGTGGAACAGCTTGCCTCCAGAAATCGTGGGCGCTCCATCAATGGGGATTTTAAAGAAGAGTCTGGATAGTCACTTGTCTGTGATGGTATAGATTCTCCTGCATGAGCAGGGAGCTGGACTAGAAGATCTCCAAGGTCCCTTCCAGCTCTATTTTATTCTATTCTTTCTTCAATTCATATGGCTCTCAACTAAGGCTAAAATTGACTGCCTAGTTTCTAGAACTGGGGTGAGTTGAGATGCAGGAGAGGTCATGAGAACTTGTTCCTCAAGTGGGACAAGAGTTGAAGACTTGTGTTCCGCTCAGTATCTGTGGTTTTTTTTCTACTGAAGAACTACAATTAGGGGACACCAACTTGCATGGAAAGAGAAGCCTACATTTCTTATTAATTAAATTTTTGCTTTTTGCTCAGAGGGACTTAAGTTAGCTAATAATAAAGACAAACAAATTGCATTCAGGGAATTTCCAGATGAAGTGCCCTCTTACAAGCCTAGCCCAAATGTTAGTAGCATTTCTTTTCAAATTCTCCCTTGTTATTTCCAAAATGAAGAAGGGCTTTTCTTTGGATCAAGGTCTTGTTTTGGTGCTTCAGTTTTCTAGGTCAGGGAATTATCTCACATCAAAAATAGCAGTGTTCCAATATCTCAGGGGCTGCCACAAAGAAGAGGGAGTCAAGCTATTCTCCAAGGAGCCTGAAGGCAGGACGAGAAGCAACGGATGGAAACTGATCAAGGAGAGAAGCAACTTAGAACTAAGGAGAAACTTCCTGACAGTTAGAACAATTAACCAGTGGAACAACCTGCCTCCAGAAGCGGTGAATGCTCCATCACTGGAAGTTTTTAAGAAGAGACTGGACAGCCATTTGTCTGAAATGGTGTAGGGTTCCTGCCTGAGCAGGGAGTTGGACTCAATGACCTCCAAGGTCCCTTCCAACTTTATTATTATTATTATTATTATTATTATTATTATTATTATTATTATTATTATTATTATTATTATTATTATTATTATTATTATTATTATTATTATTATTATTATTATTATTATTATTATAACAGTCTTTATAATTTCATGTGAACCTAAATCATTGGACCTTCTTCAGGGGAGCAAAAGGCCTACAGCTCATCCCAATAGGGTGAAAGAGAGACATGGATAACTCTGGCCAGGTTTGGGCTGTTTAAAAACATTGTAGAACATCAGTGACCTTTCAAGGGAGACAATCCTCAATTTGAACAAGGTGAGGCTCTAACCAGTCATGACTATGTTTCATCTGATTCAGTCCAAACCTTAATACAGACACTGGTTAAAAAAACTTGAGGCTATTAGCAACACAAATACCAGCACTTAAATATTTCTCACCAGCTTGATCCATGGTCTCCATCCTAAAGGAAAATCACCCAGCATCCAATATTGGACATGACATGAATCAGTATAAAAGAATATTTCTTATCATGGCCTCTGAAGGACACTTTTGTAAATAGTGCTGATGTCCCCACAAGCAGTCTAACAAAATATTAAGTTTTCTCTTCTGTACTTTCAACTCTCAGTGAGGGTCATCTACGATGGTGGCCAGAGTTAGCCCACTTGAAATAGGTCATAATCTTTAGAAAAAAGAGAAAACACACCAATATTTTACCTACCTTGTTGAGTAGATTTAACCATGAAAGAGCAATTTTGTTAGTAATAACTCTCTGTCTTTCAATACTCCCCAGTTTCCTTTTGATCAAATCCCCCTCGGGCGAAATCACCAAGACCTCAATGTCCATATCTGCAGTTATTTCTCCATTATGGTCCAGGTAAAGATTCCAGCAGGAAAGATTGTAGAACTCATTCTTCTCCAGAAAGGGATGGAACTAGAATGGAAACATCCAGGAATTTCAAAAGCAGAAAACTTTGGTTTGCTATCCTTCCTGGGATTTTCACGTATTATTTTTTCTTTTATAGTTTTTTTAATGTACAAACATATTTACTGTGTTTCCTGGAAAAATAAGACCGAGTCATACACACACACAAACACAATTGGAAGTTTATAGAATTAATTGCAGGAACTGCTCCTGCAACTATGTTGGGGAAACAGCCAAAAGGCTCAGGATTAGGGTCCATGAACATGAACTGGCAATTAAAAGGCAGGAGCAGTGCTCACAAGAGTGGACCCACATGGCCAACCTGACCATACATTCGATTTGGAAAACGCACAGGCCATATCTTGTGAGATCATCAAGGGTGTCCACCTTTTTAAAGAAGCCTGGCTTTCGGATGAAAACTCCATCAACCGGCACATAGACCTCCTACCGGCATACCAGACCCTTAGCAAGTGGGAGAGTCAATGTTGCAATCCACAGAATAGATGGCCAGGGAACATTACAACAAGATAGCAACAGGCAAGACTGGAGTGACAGGGCTACCGGTGAGGCAGTAACAGCTGCTATGAGAGGGGACGAGAAACTAACAATGTGTCAAGATCGGGTGTGCAAAACGGACGCACGGAAGCACTTGGAAGGAGAGACAAAAATGGGGGGAGAGTAGTGAGCAGGAAGATCTTAGCAGCTGCTCCTTGCAGGATTGGGGAGAGAGAGCTATGGGCGAGACAACTGCAGCCATAGGGGAAGATGACAGCCCTACAGGGCATTTGAAATGCAGATTGAGAGATCGCTCCAAAATGAGAGAGATAGGGGGCAGAGACTGCTTGACAGCCGTCTCCCAGGCACTCACACACGCGCTAGAAAAGTAATGGCGGATCTGGGCATAACCAACGGGTCCACCAACTTGTTGCCCTCATTGCCCCCTCGGTACATATATGGGAGCACAGGAGATACCCATCCCGTTTGGGCTCGCTATTACTCGCCTGTTCTCCCGTTGATTGTGGCCGTAATTCTATTGCCAAGTTATTCACAAGGCACACCTCCGGTGCATTTCTCCCATTCTTAAGTTCTATTGCCTCTCCCCTGCATCTATAATCATCCAGGGGGTGTCCAGGTGCTTTTGCCTCTCATCTGCTGCCTTCCTTGTTAGCGGGTGCGCTCCCCAAGATTCACAAAGAAGGAACACCACTCAGACCCATAGTCAGCTCCATAGGCTCACCTCTACAGAATCTTGCCAAATTTCTCACCAAACAACTTCAGCCCTATACAGAATCCATCTCCTCACACGTACAAAACTCACTCCACTTCATAGAAACAATAAAGAAACAAAACCTACAACCCAGCGACCTACTCGTGAGCTTCGATGTCACATCCCTCTTCACCCAAGTGCCTATCAAAAGAAGCCTTGACAGCTATCCAAAACAAATACAACCCCCAAATCACATCCTAGATCTGACCAACCACTGCCTAACCAACACATACTTCATCCACAATGGACAAAGATACAAACAGATAGAAGGAGCACCTATGGGATCACCCCTCTCACCCATCATTGCAAACCTATACATGGAACACTTTGAAACCAACACCTTAGGCAAATCTGAACACAAACCCAAACTCTGGCTCAGATATGTAGATGACACTTTTGTAATTTGGCCACATGGGAAAGAAAAACTGGACAACTTCCTCACACATCTCAACAGCCTACACCCCAAAATACAATTCACGATGGAAATAGAAGCTAACAACCAACTCCCCTTTCTAGACTTCCTAATCTACAAAAAACCCAACGGCTCCCTAGGACACACCATCTACCAGAAAAAAACACACACCAACCGCTACTTAAACGTACAATCCCATCACCACCCTGCACAGATCAACTCCGTAGCCAAGACCCTCATCTCCAGAACCAAACGCCTAGCCAACAAAGACCACCTGAAAACTGAATTACACACTCTCACAAACATATTAATCTCCAATGGATTCCAAAGAAATACAATTACCAAGCTAATCCAAAGGGAAACACCCTCCAAGAACCGAGACATAGAACAGTACAACGACATCGCCCTCCTCCCCTACATCAAAGGCACCACAGATAAAATCAGTAAAATTCTCCACAAACACAATATCAAGACAGCCTTCGGCAACGACCAAAAAATAGCCAACATCTTAAGAAACCCCAAAGACAGGATCCAGCTAGAAAACCAAGGAGTCTATGAAATACCATGCAAAATCTGCCCAGCCACATACATTGGACAAACTAAGATAAACTAATAGGAGAATAAATGCCCGCATCGCAGAACACAAGAACGCAGTCAGAAAAGAAGAAAAAACTTCCTCCCTCTTCCAGCACCTTAAAGCTACAGGACATGAAATTGATTTTGAAGGAACCAAACTAATCTCCAAAACTGAACACCACAACAAGAGAATAATTATGGAAGCCATCGAAATAGAAAAACACCCCCACAACATGAATAAACGTGATGATACCTCCTGCCTACCAGACATCTGGAAACTAGCCCTAATCAACAAATGAGTCCTAGCCACAAAAACTGACACCAGACCCAGAACAACACAGTATGCCACCACCATTCACCCTCACCAGACCCAAACCCAATCCCAAACCCATCCCTCAGACGAAATGCAACCACCCTCCAGAAGCCAAACCACGATGACATCACCAGCTACTGCACCTCCCTCCGACCCCCACACAAATCAAACGGACACACGCTACGAACACAGAGCTAGACCGCAAACTCAGAGCCAAACCAAAGCCCGGTATGCTACATCACAGCCTTCTGCTCTGGACATCACATCACAGAACTCAGGAGGTTACAATGCTAAAGCTCAGGATGTTACAACACAGCCAACCACCCAGGATGTTGCAACACAGAACTCAGGATATCACTACACTAGATTTCAGGAGGTCATCACACAGCCCATTACCCAGGTCGTTACAACACAAAAGACTAATGGGCACCCAGCCAGCACCTCAGCTACTCAGGATGTTACGAAACAGCCGAACAATCCGCAAACAATAACTCCAACACAACCAACCAACCCACCTACAGCAACAAAGCCAGCACTCCACACACCCCCACCAATATTTATAGAGAGACAGCAGCTCCAATCACACTTTGCTCGCACAAGCATGAAGCTGAAGACCCCAGCCTGAAGATGACGAGTGGGACCTCGTCGAAACTTCGCCAAGATACTCTCAATCTTACACGGGAAAAGACCCGAATACGCCAATACCTGCATATATATATGCATATATTCCTAAGAAGAGGAGCAGTTTTACAACTTAGCAAGTGAATCAAAGAAGTTCAGTCTCCCTTTACTGGTTGGCTTAATGCAGAGACTGAGCAGCTACCAGTCAGAGAATATTTAACTGGGATTTCTGTAGAGAGGAGGGTTAGGCTATGATAGCTTGATGATAGCTTAATAATACAAAATGATGAAGAATATAAAATAAAGGAACCCTTCAAATAGGGAAAGTCCCCTTTAAATCATAGAGGAGGAGGAGGAAAAGCAATAATGTATTCATAAGAAAATGTTTCAAATAATGTTCCAGCACCAAGTCAGCCAGGAAGTGATCAAGTTTTATAGAAACAAGTCACCAAAAGTTAGAGTTGATTAAATTACCCACCAGCCTGTCCATGTGCCTCTCTTTGCCAGCTTCCTTGCAAAACTGACAAACTACATGCAGCAAGAAATTCCTAAGAATTGTGGGAAGTCAGTCCCCCAGAGAAGGAAATATTAAAAGGGCAGGAAAATATATTTCCTCAAAGGATCTTAAAGAGGCAGAAAAGCATGCCCAGTTTTTGTTAATAGTCCTAGGTCTCCCACCCCCAAGCAGAAACCAGCTCTGTAGAAATGCAGATGGAGGCCCCAGCTAGAAGATCAAGAAGACAAAAGCACCTAAAATCTGCATACCCCACTCAAACTCTAAGACAGGACATAATAAGATTAACACAGAGATACCAAAGGGCACACTCAGACTCAGGAACAACTCCACAAACAAAAGGCTCCAGAGGGTATAAAAACCCACTCCCTACATGTGTTCGCGCTCTTTCCTCCCAGAGCCATCTTTCACTCTGGCTCTCCTCTTCAATAAACTGCAACCTTCTTTCTAAAGCAGTCACCGTGTTGTTTATCCCCGGCTTCGACTGGACCATGATGAAGACTTTTCTTCCAACAGAATAATAAGACTAGAAAGTTTTTTTCAATCTTGTACTAAATACAACAAATGTAATCCAATACCAAAAAGGAGAAATTTAATCAACCAGGTGTGAAAGTGTGATCTTGTGACAGAAGTCACATGGGTTGACATGTAGTAAACAACAAAGGAAGATTTTGTATAAAGTTCTCAGCTAACATTTACTCAGAGTACTTGAAATGGTCCTCTGTCCCAAGGAAGAAGCTCTATTTCTGCAGGAGTAAACAGCTGAAAGTTGTCTTCCTCATTCCAGCATGATTCATTAGTCACTCACACAGGGGAAAATAGAACCCAGCTGAGGCTTAGGCCATCAGTTGTTCTCAGAGTCTCCTCCAAATTTATAAAAGTAAAATTCTACAGCTAATCACCAACCCTATATACAGGAATATTGTTAAAAGTTCAATTATCCTTTTAAAATTAGAAATGTTTAATACCAAGATATATTTGGTAACAGTTCCTTGGTAAATTATCCCCTAAGCAAATAGATTGGCCAAATCTGTTGGCCTTTTGTAGCACAAGGAAGTTGATATGATTCCCCTCTTTCTCCAATGGATTCCTTCTCCAGAAGAATTTAGTTTGCTGGATCCTTGTTAGAACCCCATACCTGCCATGGCTGCAGCCTTGGACCCTCCAGTGTCTCTTGGGCCTCCTCCCTTCTCCTCCAGGATCTGGATGAATATGCAGCCTTCAAGACATGGGCCAGAGTAATAAAGATAATGTAAACAGAGTCACTGTTTACAACAAACAACCCGTTCAAGTCATCTTCTGTCTCCACTGGAGTTTTTTGGGTGCATCGTTTCCGGCCTTTGACAGAAAAAATATTCTTTGAAAAAGAACACTGAAAATTCTTCTCTTCATACTGGGAGTCTACGATGGAAAAGGGTTCAAAAGCACCATATTTTGGACTTGTGTTTTGCATAAATTCAAAGCTCCAAATACTATGGATGTATTTGTGATATCCAAGATGGTACATTATATAGTTTCCCAAAGTTGTGGTGATCCAGATTTTCTCTCCAATGGGTCCTGACAAAGTGTCAAGTGTTAAATGAAAAATATGAAATGTGCTTGAAATGATAATATGTTCTGTGAAGTGAACAAAGACATTGACTTGTTTCCATTGAGAGCTGGAATCCCTGAAGGGTGCTGGATATCTAGGCGTTGAGAACTGTTGTGATATAACGACACAAATTCCATTCCTGACAACCAAAGGAGGAAAAATCCTCAGGAAATTTTCTCCCTCCTCTGTGTCTGGAGCAAGGAGACCAATCAAGGTCCATCTGAAATGGAGGAGCACTTGGACAATTGCTGAATACTGAAACCCTTCTTTGGGGAGCATCCGGTGGAAAAAAGGGAATTTACTTTTATCACTCAGAGTCTCTGAAACAATTCTATGACTGATCTGGAAAAGCAACGAAGAACACTGTGTTACATTTGAGATTAGGCCAAGTCCAAAATATGAGTTTTTAATAAATTTAATAAATTTGTTTTAATAAACATCTTAGAATAGTTTGTTGATTAGACATGGTTTAAAATATTAAACATAGAATATTAAGAAGACTTTATATAAAAGTGGAAGATGAGAAACAAATTAAGTAAAGAATAACAATCAAAATGCAAATCATCTTTCTCTATCACACTACAATTCAATGCAGTTAGACTCAGATGTGAAGTTGTTAACTGAAGTATATTGTTCCAACAAAGGCCATATTATATTTAATTTTTGAAGATTGCTACCTCTTTCTCTCCTTCTATATTTCAGATTCTTTGTACAGCCATCTTTTTACTTTCTTCTCCAGTTGTACAAGAGACAGGGAGACCATAGTTCCTCATACAATTGGTCAGCTGTATAAGCCAAGAGGTCTTTAACTGAAATTTTGTCTGTTCTTAACAGAGACACTTTTTTGGGAGTCTGCAGTTTCCATAGTTTTCATTTTGCACCAATAAGTAATGATGTTAATTGATGTTGATTAACATGATGTTGGTTAATTGATGTTGATTAACATCAGACCAACAATCAAGAAGTAAACAATACCACAATCAAGGAACTGCCAAACAAGCTAACAGTAAACAGACTGACCAGAAAACCTCCAAGACCATTCCCACCAGCGCTTACAGGACAAGTCATTAAGAGCAAACCCCACTCCTTACTAGCACTGATGATCTTACCTAGTTTGGGTAAGGAAATGTCTGCAAGAAAACAACCAAGTTGAGAAAGCAACAAGAAGCCCTCATTTGAACACTGACCTACAATTATTCTCCTTTATCAATTTGACTCCATCCATCTATTGATGCAGCCTAGGTCTGCATTAGCTTTTTTGGCAGCTGCAGCAAACTGGCATTTCATATTTAAGTCATGGTCCAGTAGGACACCAAGATTTCTCTCACAGTTGCTACTGCTCAGCCAGATATGCATTTAGCAGGGCTTTTTTTTGTCATAGAACGCCCAGAACGGAGTTCCGACACCTTTTTTGGATGGAACCTTGTAGGATAGGCAAGGCGGGTTGTATGACATGTGTGAGTTCCAGCACCTTTTTTTTTTTTTAAAGCACTGGCATTTAGTATTTCTTGTCTAGGAACAGGACCTTACTTTTCTCACCACTGAATTGCATTTCATTGGATAGCTGCCTATTCCATTTGTGGGTTTCATTCTGCCAAGTTTCTGTAATGGCAACAATATCATATCTGCTCTCATGTACTTGAATTTTTAATTCACCCTATCTATTTCTCATACTCTATGTGTTGCTGTATAGACATTTTAGTGTTTACTTTCTACATAACCTGTTTTGTACTTGAGTTCCCCTACTTCCTTACCACCTGTTTTATTAGCACACATGGTGTAGTACACACTATCAAAAGCTCGATTTTCCTTGACAGAAAATTTGATATTCTTACCCATACAAATATCTATGTTACAAGCACTGATTACCCTATTACTTTTAGATTTCTGGGGAAAAAGATGTTCTGTATCAACTAACTCTCTGTTCCCATTGTTTAGTTTAAATGTTTCCCCAGAAAATCCATGAATTTAATGTCATGTAACTCAGACTCTTTTTTTGATGGATGCAAACCATCTGTTTCATAATTATTTTCATGAGTATGGCATTTGTTCATATCATCATTCTTCTAAGATCATATACAAAATGTGAGCTTTCCATCAGTGCTGCAATTTTCTATTGTACAGATGACCGTTCTATTGGACACAGAGCCTCTCCTCACTTTCACAAGTATGCAGCAAAAGACTCCAAAGCAATAGAGTTGGTATCATGAGAGAATATGACTATTTTGATACATGCTCCCATCCTAATGTTTATCCCAGTTCCCAGCCATGACATCTATAAATGGACATAGTGAAAGCAACTCTTGAATTCCATAGAGAAGATATGGTTGGATCTATCATGCACCCACTACCACTCACTCATTTTATTATATAGAGAAACATACACAAACCTGTGGGACTTTGTAGGGACCTACAAATGTTGACATCTGGATGGAAATCTCCCTGTCAACTGCATCAAGAAGAGCCAAAATGTTGTCTTTCCTTCCACAGCTGTAGTTGGGAACATTGGCTTTTCCGGTAGAAAGCATGTCCAGCAAGACTTCTGAAGTGCCAAGTGTATTCAAATAGTTGTCATGGATATTGTAGCCAAGTGTGAGATTGCACAGGAGCTGGATATTCTTGTTGATCTCTTGAATGGTGAAAATAAAGCGTTCTATTCCTTTGGAAGCATAAGGTATACTAGTGTAAAAAAAATGCTTTGGTTAATACAAGTATGATCACACAATACCCTTTTTTCCAATTTCATCCTCTTTATGACCATTGAATCTGAAGCCGATACTGATCGAAAACCAGAGGCAAATGATAGTCGCCCATCAACAGTTAATATTTGTAAATGTTGAGAAAGGGGAACAGATAAGAATCACAAATAGTCTATTATTTATAGCAGCAGCAATTTTCATCAGCATAGTACCCAGTCTGTAAGATAATTCATTTCTTAAAGTAACAACCATCATAAAAAGAGGAGGATATTTCATAAGTGACCCAGAAAATCTGTTCCAAAAACAAGTCATCCTCTATTCCTATAAGGATCAGGCATTGAATTTCTACTAGGAGTTATAAAAATATGGAAATGAGCTGGTCAGGGTTAACTACAACAATCACTACTCTAAACAAAAGTCATGAATTCTAGAATGGATATGGAGAGGAAAATAATGTGGACCTCTATAGGTATTTTTTCTGCTGCATCTTTGCATTTTGTCTCTTCCACTAAATAAGACAAAAGAGGAAACCCACAGAAATCTGATCAACCACACAATGAAATATAGGAGTAAGCAGAATAAGGAGAAAAAAATGAGAGTGTTAGAACTGCAGATAGAAGGAATACAATTTCATCAGACTGAATAGCTTACAAGTGAGACTGACTATGAGGAAGCAGGTTGAAAAATAATATTTTCTGGTATAGTGTTACCGCACTGGTGACTATACCAATGAGATGGTCTCCTGGCCTGTAGTAGCTCCATGGTCTTTCTCTATCCAGGTGCACCGAATTTAGTGGGCACTTCATTCTAAGCTTCCCAGAGACTGGCAGGAACACCAGTAGCATCACAAGCAGCTGCCCCATTATGAGGAGGTTCATAATTCATGGAGCTGAATCAATCGCCTGTTTCCAAAGAACAGTTAGATGATTTCACACAGAAACAAACTGAGCTTCATCTGGAAAAGAGAGAAAGGTACATTCAGCAGGACAGTCCCTGCCTGTGTCCTAAATCTTGTGCAAACCATTCAGCATCAGTAGAGTTTTTTTTATCTTTTTCTGATGCAAGATCTCTTCCATGTTGCTTCAGATTATCAAAGGCAGTCACTGGAAAAGTAGCAGTAGATGTCTCAAAGTCTGGGATCGTGATAATTACTGTGAAATGATAATTTATCCTCCAGACCTCTTCCAGGGCTTCATATACAGAGGGGCAGCTGGAGAAAAGGATTTTTTGTGAAATGTTGCCAATACAACCCTGGAGACAATCAATAATGGTTGTCATCCTTCCTGTCAGGACATGTCCAGAAAGGGATGCTGGAGTAAGATGCTTCAATACCCAGGGAATTGACTTCTGCTGTCCACCATTGTGGCAGATGGTCTCCAGAGAATGCTAGAGAAGGTCACCCAGAGCTATGTAGTTTGGTGGCAGTCTCGGTTCTTGACATTTAACTCTCTAACACCATCTGCATCCTTGAACCCTGCCTAATGTTAAGAGCAGGTCTTCTTTGTCATTTTCTTTTCCATGAGATCCCCAGATATGAATCCTAATTTGGAGCTGATTTTAAAATTTGTTGTACCTGAAGTGGCATTTCATTTCCATTCATTCTAGAAGTATAATTTTTTTGGATGAGAGCAGACTAAGAGTCAGGAAAGTGACAGTCTGTAGACTGTATTCTTGGGCAAATAGAGAGAAATTTACAGAAAGGATAAAAAAATATTTTCCTTGACTCTTCCTTCAATATTCAAGAAAGGCATTGAAATCCTCTATATTTTGAAGTTTCATAGTTTATGAAATAAAGAGTGAGGGTGAAGTCTGCAGCTGAGATGGTGGTGGTGCTCACAGCGTGGTGGGTGGTGTTACCTGATTTCTTGCTAGACCCACCGAAAAACTGGTTTAGGGATACATAGAGGTCCTTTCTCTGGTGCCATGGATACACTTGGTGGGATGGACCCTACTTGACATTCTCATCTCTCAGGCTATGTGTGCCACACACACACTTCCACAAGTGCTTTGAGGTGCAGTTAATAGAATAGAATAGAGTAGAGTAGAGTAGAGTAGAGTAGAGTAGAGTAGAGTAGAATAGAATAGAATAGAATAGAATAGAATAGAATAGAATAGAATAGAATAGAATAGAATAGAATAGAATAGAGCTTGAATGAACCTTAGAGGTTTTTTAGTCCAGCCCCCTTCTCAGGAAAGAAACTCTATACCATTTCAGACAAATGGTTGTCCAGTCTCTACTTAAAAACTTCCAGTGTTGGAGCATTCACAACTTCTGGAGGCAGGTTGTTCCACTGAATACTTGTTCTGTCACAAAATTTCTCCTTAGTTCTAGGTTGCTTCTTTCCTTGATTAGTTTCCATCCATTGCTTCTTGTCCTGCCTTCAGGCACTTTGGAGAATAGCTTGACTCCCTTTTCTTTATGGCAGCCCCTGAGATATTGGAACACTGCTATCATGTTCCCCCTCGTCCTTCTCTTCATTAAACTAGACATACCCAATTCCTACAACTGTTCTTTATAAGTTTTAGCCTCCATAATCTTTGTTTTTCTTCTCTGCATTCTTTCTAGAGTGTTAACATCTTTTTTTCATCATGGTGACCAAAACTGGATGCAGTTTTCCAAGTGTGGACTTACCAAGGCATTGTAAAGTGGTATTAATACTTCACATGATCTTGATTCTATCCCTCTGTTAATGCAGCCTAGCACTGTGTTGGCTTTTTTGGCAGCTGCAGCATACTGCTGGCTCATATTTAAGTGATTTTCTACTAGGACTCCAAGTTCCCTCTCACAGTTACTACTATTGAGCAAGGTACCAACTATAATATACCTATGCATTTGGTATTTCTTGCCTAAATTTAGAACCTTACTTTTTTCACCATTGAATTTCATTTTGTTAGACAGCGCCCAATGTTCAAGTCTGTCAAGAACCTTTTGTATCTTAAGCCAATCTTCTGGAGTATTGACTATTCCTGCCAGCTTGGTGTCATCTTCAAATTTGATGAGTTCCCCATCTTTCCCCTTGTCCAAATCATTGATGAAGATGTTGAAGAGCACTGGGCCCAGAATAGAGCCCTGGGGCACCCCACTACACACTTCTCTCCATGTAGATGCAGCTCCATTGAGGACCACATGCTGAGTACAGCCAGTCAGCCAGCTACAAATCCATCTGGTAGTGCTGCTGTCTAACCTACATTTTTCTATCTTATCAAGTAGTAGGTTGTGGTCTACTTTATCAAATGCCTTACTGAAGCCCAAGTAAAAGCTGTGGATATATACAGCATTTCTCTGGTCCACTCCAGTTGGGAGGCCTGTGTTTAAGATGGATGATTGATTGTTGATTGTTGAGATTATGTTTCTTACTTGGAGAACAGATGGAAATGAAATGTCACTTGATATGTACAGCTTGGCTTTGAATGGAGAACTGGGGGTTTGTGTGAGAGGACAGAGAGCTGAGGAAAGTGAGGAACAGAGAAAGTGAGGAAATTGTCCCACTGTATGGCCTTCAGCTTCTACTCTCAGGGTCTGAGTACCGATGAGATGGGAGGAATTCCCCTTTTTGGTCAGATATGTGCCCTTGCCAATATGTACTTTTGCCCCAGGGAAGATGAGGAAGGGTGGCTGTTGTTATTTATAGTTTGTTATGGTCTCTCAGGAGGCTGGACGTAGACCTGCTTCTTGTGCATTAGAGATTGGAATGTCTTAGGTGTGCTTATTTCATTGGGATCTTCAGTCAGAACTTTGACACTAAACTAGCTTTCTTTTAAACTCAATTCTAATTAAAGGTCCTGAGCCCTTATGCTCAATCTGGCTAACCCCCGAGGGATGGTGAAGATTCAGGAGAAGATGCCTGAGATAGAGCAAATGGCCAAACAGGGATGCGATCGAAGGACAGAATCCCAGTCTGAGCCAAGGGAAATTCCGGTAATTAGCTGGCCTCAACATGTCCCAAAGTGAAGGCATGGGAGACGAAGTCACCAGTGATGCTAAGATGGACCAGGGTGGCCATGGCCTTCAGACAGCTAAACCTGGAGCATTGGTGAGAAAGAGCATGGAAAGCATCTGAGGCCGAGTTCCCACTGGCTTATTCTGGATCTGACTTCTTCCAAAAACTGAGATGGTGGAAGCGGAGATATCTGATAACATGCAGCAGTCAGCCAAATGACTGAGGGAAAGGTTCAGGAGCTTGGAAGTGCATTCCAAGCTCCAAAGACTGGATCTACCACTGCAGACAGATTCTGGTCAAATTTCAGCAGCTGCACTAACCTCGCCACCTCAACCCCAGCCAGGAACCATGATAGCTGCAACTGGTGGAATGGCTAGCCTGCAATTGACCACTTCCTCTCAGCTTGGTCCCAATCCAGGGCTCTTAGCAGCTGGTCCACAACCAGCAGCCACCCCACAACCCAGAGAAGCTGGTCACAGCAACCCCAGCAGCTGATCTTTGGGGCCCAACCATGAATATTCCTGTCAGAACCCCTATGTATTTTGCATTTCTTTTTTATGCCTTCATTTTAGGGTTCTGCCATTCTAATTGGGGGGAGGGGGGACCTATGGGGATTCTGCAGTATACTTCCTTTGCTTTGTTCTATCCTCTTTGAAGTATCTTTCTTGGAGTGAGAATGGGATGTGCTTCAGGCCATCTGCCTTATCTCTGGATGGAGGGATGAAGCTGCGGAGAAATCTGACAGCCTTGACAACGGCATCTTATCAGTTCTTTCCCATGACAATTTGACACCTATGGATTGGCTCAATTTGAACCTCTCCAGATGGACATTTGCAGTAGGGTTTGAAAGGTTTCTTTTAATGTAATGTTTCATGTGGGAAATCCTCAGATTCTGTCTTATCATACTGCTAATCAATACCTTCCAATAAAAGTTCCTGTTGAGACAATGCAAGTTTCAAGAGTTTTGCTTTCTTGGGAGGTTTAACTGAGGTAGGTCCTTACAATTCCCTTATGGAGTGGGGTAGCCTCTGAGATATTGGGTAGCCCCAAGGGCCCCACAGCCCCCACTACTCAGAGCTACTTTTGACAGAGACCCAGAGAAGCTGACATTTTTCCTGAACCAGGTGCTTTTAACTTGGAGGTAATTTCAGGAGAGTAAAATCCCATTCAAGGTGTGGACTGACCAGAAAAACTTGGAGGCTTTGAGAAGCCCCTGTAAACTTTCCCCTGGACAAGTCTGGTGGGCTCAGTATTTCAACCAGTTTGACTTTGAGTTGAAGTACATCCCAGAGGGGAAGAATTTCCTGGTGGACACCTTGTCCTGCATGCCTCAGTATAAAGGTAATCAAGAGGAGGTGGTGAACTCCATCATCCCTAAGAGGCAGTGAGCAGTGCAAGCTAGCTACAAACTAATGCATGGTTTGGGGCTCATCAAAGAGAGCTAACCCCGAGGAAGGGATTGGCGTGGAAGGGGGACAAGCTGTATGTCAAGGTTTTACAACATAGCCACACCACCAAGCAAGCTGGCCACTTTGGATTTCTAAAGACTTTGCCTCTAGCCAAACATCAGTTCTGATGGCCAAAAATGAAAAAGGACATTGAGAGCTACGTGAAAAGATTTGCTGCGTGTGCCACAAGAAAAAGAATGCCAGGGAAGATCCCAGGGTTATTGCAGCAAGTTGCCGATCTGACCAGATCCTGGGCAGAGATAGCCATGGATTTCATTGTTGAACTACCAGAGAATGGGGGGAACACTGTGATTTGGACAGTCGTGGACCTGTTTTTCAAGCAAGCCCATTTTATCACATGCCTTGGACTCTCCTCAGCTCAGAAGGTAGCAAAGATGTTTCTGCAGCACATTTACTGACTTCATGGGGTGCCCAAGGGCATCATCTCAGACCAAGGGGTCCAGTTCACTGCTAGGTTCTGGCGGGAGTTTGTAAGGATGATTGGGTCTTCCCAGGGGCTTAGTTCAGCTTTCCATCAGAGTTTGAATGCAATGGTGGAAGAGTACCTGTGTTGTTTTGTAAACTACAGCAGTCTAACTGAGCAGGACTGCTGCCATTCACTGAAGTGGCATATAACAACACAGTACACAGTAGCACAGGTTTCACTCCCTTTAAAGTGGCCCCAGGGCTGGAATTTGCACCTATGCCAGAATGCCCTCAGGAGCCTCCATCCTCAGGTAGAATACAATAGAATAGAGCTTGAAGGGACCTTGGAGGTCTTCTAGTTCAGTCCCCTGCTCAAGCAGGAGGTACTTTACCGAGTGGTTAGATTCATTCCAGAATGTCTGGAGCAATGCAAAGAAAGCCTTAGACAAAGTGACAAAGAGCCAGAAGAAACAGGCAAATAAAAGGAGAGTTCCCCAAGGGTCATTTTATGTGGGAGATAAAATGTATCTGTCCACAAAATATCTAAAGTTGAAACCACCTTTTGAAAAACTAGATCAGAATTATGTAGGGCAATTTCGCATTGTAAAAGTCATCAATCCAGTTACAATATAATAAGGCTGGTCAGAATACTGAGTAAAGAACACCCAATGTTCCACTGCAGCCTGCTGAAAGCATTTCAGGGTTCTAAGATGAGGCCAGTTGAGAAAGAAACCCCCAGTCCAAAACTAGTGGGGGGGAGACACATTATGAAACCAATTATGACACATTATGACTCTAGGATCCACAGGGGAAGTTGCAGTACCTAATCCAGTGGAAGGGTTACCCAATGTTGGAGACTAGATATACAAAAAGCCCATAATGTTAAGGCAGATCGCTTAGTAGAGAAATTGCATAATAAGTATCCCTGGAAACCCGGACCCTAGCAAGACAAGTAAAGTGTGTTTACTGTTTTTCAGGTTCCTTCCAGTTTCTAGGGGGTCAGTCTGTCAAGCTCCAAAGAAACTGATTCTGCTTCAGCCATTGTTGCTTGTTAGCTTGCCAACAGATGCAGAGGGGAGGGAGAATGTTTGGAGTGCTCAGCACACCTGTAAATGGTCCATCTGGGAACCAAGGTCCATGGAGAAACAAATTGACTGGAAACTGAAGATTTTTCTCATAAAAAATATCTGGCACTTAATTGGAGAGTGTGACCTGCACTGTCAGAGGGGAAGTGAGTTTCTACACTTTTAAATTACTGTTCTGAAGCCCTTTTTGCCAGAGCTGGTTTTCTATTCATCAGTGCCGATATGCTGTGCTCAATAAACTTTTACATTAGAGATTGGAATGTCTCAGGTGTGCTTACTTCATTGGGATAATCAGTTGGAATCTTGATATGCAAATAACATATCAACATTTTCCCCTGGGGAAAAATACATATTGACTAAAAAGGGGAATTTATCCCATCTCGTCTGGTGCCCAGACCTTGAGAGTAGAAGTTGAAGGCAATAAAATAGGACAACTTCCTCACTTTCTTTGTTCCTCACTTTAGGATGGTCCTGCCAATCGCTTCAGCAAGCTGCTCTCACTCAAATCCCCACTTTTTGATTCAAAGCTATGCTATACCTATCAAGTGACATTTCATCTCCATCTGTTCTCCAGATAAGAAATGTAATCTCAACAATAAATCACCCATAATAAAGCAGAACACAGGTCTTCCAAATGCACCTCCAGCCACTTATGTATGGTGTGTGTGTGTGTGTGTGTGTGTGTGTGTGTGTGTGTGTCACATAGCCTGAGAGATGGGAATGTCAAATGGGGCCCATCCCACCAAATGCATGCATGCACCAGAGAAAGGACCTCTATATATCCCTAAACCAGTTTCTGGGTGGGTCTAGTAAGAAATCAGGTCACACCATCCACCATGCTGTGAGCACTACCACCATCTCAGCTGCAGATTTCACACCACTCTTTATTTAATAAACTATGAAACTTCAAAATATAAAGTGTCTTTCCTGAATATTGAAGGAAGACAGAGAGTCAAGGAAAATAATAATTTTAAAAAATCTATCCTTCTCTAAATTTTTCCCTATTTACCCAAGAATATAGTCTACAGACTGTCACTTTCCTGCCTCTTAGTCAGTTCTCATCCCAAAAATCTTACAGATGGAAATGAAATGCCACTTCAGGCACAAAGAATTTTAAAATCAGCTCCAAATGAGAATTCATATCTGGGGATCTCATAAAAAGAAAATGACAAAGAAGACCTGCTCTTAACATTAGACAGGGTTCAAGGGTGCAGATTGTGTTACAGAGTTAAGTGTCAAGAACCGAGACTGCCACCAAACTGCATAGCTCTGGGTGACCTTCTCTAGCATTCTCTGGAGACCATCTGCCACAATGGTGGATAGCAGAAGTCAATTCTCTGGGTATTGAAGCATCTTACTCCAGCATCCCTTTCTGGACATGTCCTGACAGAAAAGATGACAACCATTATTGAAGACTGTCTCCAGGGATGAATCTGCAACATTTCACAAAAAAATCCTTTTCTCAAGCTGCCCCTCTGTACATGAAGCCCTGGAAGAGGTCTGGAGGACAAATTATCACTCACAGTAATTATCACGATCCCAGACTTTGAGACATCTACTGCTACTTTTCCAGTCACTGCCTTTGACAGTCTGAAGCAACATGGAAGGGATCTTGCATCAGAAAAAGATTAAAAGCCTCTATTGATGCTGAATGGTTTACACAAGATTTAGGACACAGGCAGGGACTGTCCTGCTGAATGCACCTTTCTCTCTGTTCCAGATGAAGCTTGGTTTGTTTCTGTTTGAATAAGGAAAGCCACTGGATATTCCATTTTCTGAGAGTGCTTTGAAATCATCTAACTCTTCTTTGGAAACAAGCGATTGATTCAGCTCCATGAATTATGGGCCTCCTGCTTCTGCTTGGGATGCTACTGGTGTCCCAGCTAGTCTGTGGGAAGCTTAGAATGAAATGTCCATTGAATTCGGTGCATGAGGATAGAAAAAGACCATGGAGCTACTACAGGCCAGGAGACCATCTCATTGGTATAGTCACCAGTGCAATAACACAATACCAGAAAATATTATTTTTCAACCTGCTTCCTTGTAGTCAGTCTGACTTGTAAGTTATCCAGTTGATGAAATTGTATTCCTTCCACCTTCTAACACTCTCATTCTTTTCTCCTTATTCTGCTTACTCCTATATTTTAGGAATTGATTAATTTTGTTGATTGATCAGATTTCTGTGGATTTCTTTTTGTCTTATTTAGTGGAAGAGACACAAATACAAAGATGGATCAGAAAAAAATACCAGAAAGAAGTCCACGTTATTTTCCCTCTCCACATCTAATCTAGAATTTATGACTTGAATAATGACTTTTGTTTAAAGTAGCGATTGTTGACCAGCTCATTTCCATATTTTTTATAATTGCTCATTGATATTCAATGCCTGATCCTTATAGGAATAGAGGATGACTTGTTTTCAGAACAGCTTTTCTGGGTCACTTATGAAATATCCTCTTCCTTTTATGACGGTTGTACTTTAAAAATGAATTATTTTGCATAGTGGATACTCTGCTGATGAAAATTACTGCTGCTATAAATAATAAACTATTTGTGATTCTTACCTGCTTCCCATTGTCTCAATATTTACAAATATTGAATGTTGATGGTGACTATCATTTGCCTCTTGTTTTCGATCAGTATTGGCTTCAGATTCAATAGTCATAAAGAGGATGAAATTGGGGAAAAAGGTATTTTATTACTGCTGTTGATGATTCTCGTATTAACCAAAATATATTTTTACACTAGTGAACCTTATACTTTTAAAGGAATAGAACGTTTTATTTTCACCATTCAAGAGATCAACAAGAATATCGAGCTTCTGTGCAATCTCACACTTGGCTACAATATCCATGACAATTATTTGAACACACTTGGCACTTCAGAAGTCTTGCTGGACATGCTCTCTACTGGAAAAGCCAATGTTCCCAACTACAGCTGTGGAAGAAAAGACAAACTTTTGACTCTCCTTGATGCAGTTGACAGGGAGATTTCCATCCAGATGTCAACATTAGTAGGCACCTACAAAGTCCCACAGGTTTGTGTATGTGTTTGTCTATATAGTAAAGTGAGTGGAGTGGTAATGGGTGCATGACATAGACTTCAATGAATAGTTAGAATTGCAGAAAAAATAATTGCTATCAGCCTACCTTCCATTGAGAACCTGTATACTGCATGAGCAAGAAAGTGGGCTGTGAAAATATCTATAGACCCTTCACATCCAGGACATAAACTATTTCAACTTCTTCCCTCAAGATGACGCTATAGGGCATTGCATACCAGGAGACAGTTGTTTTCTCCATGCCGTCATTCTGCTTAAGAGCTGATTCCTACAATACTGTCAATATACTTAGTAAAGCTGTATTGCTATGGTACTTCTCATCTTTCCTATTACCTATCCTTATCTTCTTATGACTATAACTTTACTGCTCATATCTTACAATATATATTGTTTTTTGTTAGTATCCTAGGATGATTTATGTTGTTTGCTTAGCTAGTACTCTATGACTATCACTAAGTTTTGCCTCTTATGATTTATGATGAATGTATTTTCATGTTATATATGATCATGATTATCACTATTACTTGTATGTACACTGAGAGCTTATGCACTTGAGAGAAATTCCTTGTGTGGCCAACCACACTTGGCCAATAAAGA
>NW_015390786.1:5717-15770 GCF_001527695.2 Protobothrops mucrosquamatus | reverse complement strand
AATTCTATTCTCTCGGCTTATACAACTGACAAATTATATGAGAAACTATGGTCTCCCTGTCGCTTGTACAACTGGAGAAGAAATAAAAATATGGCTGTACAAAGAATCTGAAATATAGAGGCAGAGAAAGTTGTAGCAGTCTTCAAAAACTAAATATAATATGGCCCTTTATTGGAACAATATACTTCAGTTAACATCTGCACATGTGAGTCTAACTGCATTAAATTTTAGGGGTGGCAGAGAAATACGATTTGCATTTTGATTGTTATTCTTTTTTAATTTTTCTCATGTTCCATTTTTATATAAAGTCTTCTTAATATTCTGTGTTTGATATTTTAAACAATGGCGAATCAACAAACTATCTAAGATGCTTATCAAAACAAAGTTAGATTTATTAAAAACTCATATTTTGGACTTGGCCTGCTCTCAAATATAATACAGCATTCTTCATTGCTTTTCCAGATCAGTCATAGAATTGTTTCAGAGACTCTAAGTGATAAAAGTAAATTCCCTTTTTTCCACCGGATGCTTCCCAAAGAAGGGTTTCAGTATTCAGCAATTGTCCAAGTGCTCCTCCATTTCAGATGGACCTTGATTGGTCTCCTTGCTCCAGACACAGAGGAGGGAGAGAATTTCCTGAGGATTTTTCCTCCTTTGCTTGTCAGGAATGGAATTTGTGTCATTATATCACAACAGTTCTCAATGGCTGGACATCCAGCACCCTTCAGGGATTCCAGTTCTCAGTGGAAACAAGTCAATGTCTTTGTTCACTTCACAGAACATATTATCGTTTCAAGCACATTTCATATTTTTCATCTAACACTTGACACTTTGTCAGGACCCATTGGAGAGAAAGTCTGGATCACCACAACTTTGGGAAACTGTTTAATGCATCATCTTGGATATTATAAATACATTCATAGTATTTGGAGCTTTGATTTTCTGCAAAAAATAAGCCCAAAATATGGTGCTTTTGAACCCTTTTCCTTTGTAGACTACCTATATGAAGAGAAGAATTTTCAGTGTTCTTTTTCAAAGCATGTTTTTTCTGTCAAAGGCCGGAAAAGATGCACCCAAAAAACTCCAGTGGAGACAGAAGATGAATTGAATGGGATATGGGTTGAAAATAGTGACTCTGTTTATATTATATTTATGACTCTGGCCCACGTCTTGAAGGCTGCATATTTGTCCAGATCCTGGAGGAGAAGGAAGGAGGCCCAAGAGACACTGGAGGCTCCAAGGCTGAAGCCCTGGCAGGTATGGGGTTCCAACAGGGATCCAACAAACTAATTTTTTTTAGAAAAGGAATCCATTAGAGCAGACATGTCAAACTTGTGATGTCACATGACATCATGAGACGTATCAGGACAGTTTTGCCATTGCCGGCAATAGGGTGGGCGCGGCTTCCAGATGATGCGTCTGGCCTGCGGGCTGGCAGTTTGACACCCCTGCATTAGAGAAAGAGTGGAATCATATCAACCTTCTTGTGCTACAAAACACCAACAGACCTGGCCAATTTATTTGCTAGGGGTATAATTTATCAAGGAGTTGGTGCCAGACATATTTTAATATTAAAGACTTGTGATTTTAAAAGGATGATTGAACTTTTAACAATATTCCTGTATATATGTTTTGTGATTAACACTGTAGAATTTTGCTTTTATAAATTTGAAGGAGACCCTGAGAACAACTGATGGCCTGAGCCTCAGCTGGGTTCTATTTTCCCCAGTGTGAGTAGCTAATGAATCATGCTGGAATGAGGAAAGCAACTTTCAGCTGTTTATTCCTGCCAAAATAGAGCCTCATGCTTGGGACAGAGGACCATTTCAAGTACTCTGAGTAAAAGTTAGCTCAGAATTTTACACAAAATTTTCCTTTGTTGTTCTTCTTTTACAAGGTCAGAGTTCACACATGGTTGATTACATTTGTCCTTTTTGGTACAAGATTACATTTGTTGTATTTAGTACAAGATAGAAAAAACTTTCTAATCTTATTATTCTCAGGAATTTCTTGCTGCATGTAATTTGTCAGTTTTGCAAGGAAGCTGGGAAAGAGGGCCACATAGACAGGCTGGTGGGTATCAACTCTAACTTTTGATGGCTTGTTTCTACATAACTTGACCACTTCCTGGATGACTTGCTGTTAAAACATTATTTGAAACCTTTTCTTATGAATATTATTGTTGAAAGAAAAATCACTAGGTCCAATCCAAGTCGGAAGGTTAAGACACTGGAAATACAAATGGAGGCTGCTTAGGAAAGAAGGTTCTTGCTTATTTAATTGCCAGAAACTTCATTGACACAGCATGTTTCTAGGGTGGCTGACAAAATGGAGTTGGGAGTGGTTGGGTTTTTATACCTTCTTGGGTATTTCTGCTTGGAATGCTCCAGGGGGTTGTGCAATGAGGTGGGCTTTTGTGTCTTTTGCTAGTCTGAGAAGGATGAAGGATTAAATCTATTATATCCTAAAGGTCATGTTCCTGTCCTTGGAGTATTTGTTTTTTTAACACCCTCAGCTCCAATCTTTTCTGGGGCTGTGGTTGAAGGCATTTTGCTTTTGAATAAGTGGCCCAGTCTTTTTGAATAGGATTATCGTATCTGCATTTCTGAAAGCTTCCCTCCTCAGTTTTTGCATTTTTTTAAAATATTTCCCCAAAATATTTCCTTCTCTAGGAAGGTGGATGGGTGCTGACATCTATCAAGGACTCCAGGTGTGGGGAAACAAGCTTTTAAACTGATAATGCAAAGAGGAAGGCATTCATAGAGGCATCAGAAAAAGATCACTGCAGTGGTCTAGACCTTCATGGAGCTTTCAACCATGAAGGTCTAGAACAGGGGTGTCAATCTGCTGGCCCACGGGCCGGATGTGTCACGCGGATGCCATGCCCACCCCATTGCCAGCAATGGCAAAACTGTCCTGATACATTGCGCGATATCACGTGACAGTACGAGTTTGATATGTCTGGTCTAGAAGCCAGGGCAAAAGTTCTGTTAGGTGGAAAATAAATTTCTAGTGTCTAATATTATGTGCCAATTCTTTTAGATGTTTTATGTCACTTCCTATGAGCTTTCAGTCAGGTTTGCACATGCCCCCAAATTTTTCACAGCCATGTTTTACCTTAGTAAATAATTACTGGCTGCCCATTTTCCAATTGTGTGTGTGTTTGTGAGTTTGTATGACTTGGTCTTATTTTTCCAGGAAACACAGTAAATATGTTTGTACATTAAAAAAACTATAAAAGAAAAAGTCATACGTGAAAATCCCAGGAGGAATAGCAAACCAAAGTTTTCTGCATTTAAAATTCCTGGATGTCTCCATTCTAGTTCCATGCCTTTCTGGAGAAGAATGAGTTCTACAACCTTTCCCAATGGAATCTTTACATGGACCATAATGGAGAAGTAACTGCAGATGTGGACATTGAGGCCTTGGTGATTTCATCTGAGGGGGATTTGATCAAAAGGAAAGTGGGGAGTATTGAAAGACAGAGAATTATTATTAACCAAATTGCTCTTTCATGGCTAAATCTGTTCAACAAGGTGGGTAACATATTGCTGTGTTTTCTCTTTTTTCTAAAGATTATGATCCATTTCAAGTCGGTTAATTCTAGTCACCATGGCAAATGACCCTCACTGAGAGTTGAATGTTCAGAAGAGAAAACTTAACATTTTGTTAGATTGCTTGTAGTAACTTCAGTACTATTTATAAAAGTGCCCTTCAGATGCCATGATAAGGAATATTCTTTTAAACTGATTCAGACATGTCCAATATTGGATGCTGGGCAATTATTCTTTAGGTTGGAGACCATAGATCAAGCTGTTGAGAAATATTTAAGTGCTGGCATTTGTGTTGCCAAAAGATTCAGATTTTTTTAACCAGTGTCTGCATTAAGGTTTGGACTGAATCAGATGAAATATAGTTATGACTGGTTAGAGGTTCTGTTGGTCCTTGTGAGAAATAAGCTTCACCTTCTGAAGATTGAGGAATGTCTCTCTTGAAAGATCACTGGTGTTCTATAATGATTTTGAGCTGCAAAAACCTGGCCAGAATTATCCATATCTCTCTTTCACCCCACTGGGATGAGCCATGGGCCTTCTGCTCATCTGAAGAAGGTCCAAAGATTTCAGTTCACATGAAACCATGAAGGCTGTTTTGATGTGAGATAATGCCCATAACCTGGAAAACTGAAGCACCGAAACAAGACTTTGACCCAAAGAAAAACCCTTCCTCATTTTGGAAATAAGATTGGAGAATTTGAAAGGAAATGCTACTTAGACTTGGGCTTTGGCTTGTAAGAGGTCACTTCATCTGAAAAACCTGGAATGCATTTTTTTTTATCTTAATTGGGGGATAGTTTTGGGCTACTTTCAAAGGAAAGCAGTTTTACAATGTTTTATATACTCCAGAAGAAGACTATCCAGATCCAAAGTTTCTTTCTTCACTACAGTTTTATTTTATTTAATAAATCTAATCTAATTAAAAAAATACATCTTTTACGATAATTTCTTTTCCAAAATTTAATGCAAGATTGTCATACTGTACTTTAAAATCATAGTTATGTGAAGAATGGAAAAATGCATGTTAACAAGGCTAGGAAGAAGAACCAAACTGGCTGTCACTTAAGGCTTAATTTTTTTCAATTCCATCCCTCCAGACTTTTTAAAGTAGAAAAATCCTTTATTTCAATGTTAGATGGTAAAAGCAAACGGGAGTGACTAAATGAACAATCTGCCAGTATTTATCTCTTCTAAATCTGTTTGGAATGAATCAGTGATTTCATGTTTATCTAAGTGAAGTCCAGGAACTATTTGTCTAATGTTAATGTCTACATCCATTTTCATGTATCCTTATTCCTAATCTATTTTCTTTCGAATTCTTTATGTTTCTGCTTAGTCTTTGCCTCAGTCCCAATGTGTGGAAAATTGTCATCCTGGATTTGTCAAGCAGAAACGAGAAGGAGAACCAATTTGCTGCTATGACTGCATCCCTTGTCCGGAGGGGACCATCTCCACTCAGGAAGGTGGGGGACACCATGGAAAAGGGCAGGCCTTGTAGAAGTGGATTCATCTGAAACACTGTCATGAAAGTCCAAATAAAAACACAGATTGACGCTCAATTTTTTTTTTGTTTTTGACAGCAGTTTGGCAGTTCTATTCTCACTGGCTCAAGGTTGACTCAGCCTTCCATCCTTCCGAGGTCGGTAAAATGAGGACCCAGATTGTTGGGGGCAATAGGCCGATTTTATAAATGCTTGGAGTTGGCTGTAAAGCACATGAAGTGGTTTATAAGTCTAAGCAGTATTGCTATTGCTATTATCTTCAAATTGCTCAATTTCTTATCTAGAGGGAAGAATAGCAGAAAAACCTTGAGGGAGGGTCTAGGAAGTTAAAGGAGGGTGTAGCAGATTAGACAAGCTTCTATACTGTTAGAAAAAAAACTTTTCTGCTTTTTAGTTTGGATTCCAGATTATTTGCAGTACTTTTTTTCTAGCTAATTAGATTTCAAAAGATAGGCATCCAGAGTGAAGTATATTAAGAAATGCCGTCTGGCAGGGTCCAGGAAATTAACTGATTAACTGATTCATTATCTACCTCTTATAATGTAGGTTCTGCAAATTACACAAGAAATCATTCATGTTCCAGGATTTCTTCCAATTTCATAAACTATAAAAATATAGCTTTTTTTTAGAAAATGATATTCTTCTTACCTTCTTTCTGCAGAGTTTTTAAGCAATGTTTCTGGGAAAATGCTGCTGGTAACAATTATTGTCCTAAAAAGGTATTTCTTGAAAGGTGAAAGTACAGAATATTTGTAAAAAATATCTTTTTCATTTTACTTAGATACAGAAAAATGCACCAAGTGTCCAGATGATAAATATCCAAATGAGGACCGAATCCAGTGTACCCCCAAAATTATAACCTACCTATTTTATGATGAACCTCTGGGCATCATCCTAGTCTCTTTTGTCATACTCTTTTTCCTAACCACACTTCTTGTTTTAATCCTATTCATTAAATTTCGAGACACTCCCATTATCAAAGCCAACAACCGGGATCTGTCCTACATCTTCATGGTCTCCCTTCTGCTTTGCTTCTTGTCTCCTCTTCTCTTCATTGGTCAACCAACAAAAGCCACCTGCCTTCTCCGACAAACAGTTTTCAGCATAAACTTCTCAGTTGCCATTTCTTCTCTCTTAGCCAAAACCATCACGGTGGTGTTGGCTTTCCTGGCCACAAAACCAGGAAACCGAGTGAAGAGATGGTTGGGGAAAAGCTTGGCCAACTCCATCATCCTTTCTTGTTCTACTGTCCAAATTATGATCTGCTCCATCTGGTTGGGAACTTCTCCCCCATTCCCTGACTCTGACTTCCACTCCCAGCCTGGAGAGATCATCCTGCAATGCAATGAAGGCTCTATTTTCATGTTCTACATCACTCTCAGCTACATGGGCTTCCTGGCTGCCGTTTGCTTTACAGTGGCTTTCCTGGCCAGGAATCTCCCTGGAACCTTCAATGAAGCCAAGCTGATTACCTTCAGCATGCTGGTCTTCTGCAATGTCTGGATCTCCTTCCTGCCCACCTACCTGAGCACCAAAGGGAAATACATGGTGGCTGTTCAGGTCTTCTCCATCTTGACTTCCACTGCTGGTCTGCTGGGTTGTGTCTTCATCCCCAAGTGCTATATTATCATTCTGAGGCCAGACCTGAATACAAAGGAGCATCTTACGACCAGACATAATGTATAAATGTGAGTTAGAGGAATTTCCATTCTGAAACATTCCAACAGGCCAAGCATAGAAATTGTTTCAAGCTGTCCCCCATACATGAGCTGGGGCAACGATTTTGAGCTGAGATAATCAAAGTGGAATTGGAAGATAGTGTCCCCCATACTTATCAAGTATAATTGCAAAATGTCTTTTGAGCAGATGAATTAGCATATTTGCCCTGTGCACTTAGTTTACTTGAAGCCTGAAATGCCATGTCCCAAATATTTGAAACTTGTGCAATAGGAATGTTGTTGATATGCCAGAAATATTTTTGGATAGTTTTGGTTGTCTCAATATTTTGGTTTTCTCAATGTTCCATTATTTTAATTTTATCATAGATTATCAGCAATTGGAGCTTTTTGCACTATTGTACTCAAGATCTCAGCATCATGAGCATAAGGAGAATTGAGAGATACCTCCCAGCCAAATTAGGATATTATTCTGGATTATATACAGTAGCTGGTCACATTATGTAGAAATAAAATAAGAGGGGAGCTAAAATATAGCCATACAAGAGTTTTACAAAGAAGTGCTAAAGAATTGATATTATCCATATTTGAGTGTCCCATAAATGTGGTATAAGGGAGGGAGTTAGGATTGGGCATAATTATTCTTTACTAAACTGCAATGGTTGACACTCCAGAGTTATTTGGGTCATGAATAACAGAATAACACAGTTGGAAGGTACCTTGGAGGTCTTCTAGTCCAACCCCCTATACCATTTTAGACAAATGGCTGTCCAAGCTGTTTTTAAAAACCTCCAATGTGGGAGCACCCACAACTTCTGGAAGCAAATTGTTCCACTGATAGATTGTTCTGTCAGGACATTTCTCCTTAGTTTTTGGTTGCTTCTCTCCTTGATTAGTTTCCATCTGATGCTTCTTGTCCTACCTTTGGTGCTTTGGAGAATAGATTGACTCCCTCTTCTATGTGGCAGCCCCTGAGATATTGGAACACTGCTATCATGTCACCTCTAGGCCTTCTCTTCATTAAGCTAAACATACCCAATTCCAGGGACTGTTCTTTATATGTTTTAGCCTCCAGTGCACTAATCATCTTTGTTGCTCTTCTCTGTACTCTTTCTAGAGTCTCAACTTCTTTTTTTACATTGTGGCGACCAAAACTAGATGCAGTATTCCAACTGTAGTCTTACCAAGGCACTGAGAAATGAAGATGGACCCTGGCCTGATTCAGAAGACCTGTTTTTGGAAATGGAAGCTTGCAACGACATCCCATTAAAAGAAGGAATTCCTCCTGAAATTATCACATAGTTTGTCAAATTTAGCAGAAATATGTTTGGTTGGGTATATCTCCCTTCTTGGCTTTATCATGGCTTTATCTTTCTAGCATCCAAGAAGTTCTCAGCCTTCCTCATACCTTCTTGGACCCGGATAAATATATAGCATGTAAGGACTGTGTTACAATCTGCACCTTTAACCAATGTAGAGAAAGTCTGTTTTTGCTGACACACCTGCAGAAACACGTAATAATATGGCCAGGTTTTGTATGGCGTCTTATGTTATTCTGTTTTTTTGGAGATAAACTGTTAATTATATACATGTGCTGATTTTCTTCAAACCATGTATGAGATTAACTACCTTTCAATATAACTGAGCTAATCTTTAATTTACAACCTTGCACAGAACAGTGGATTGAATTCAATTGCTGCAGGCCTCTTTCACATCTGTGGCTCTAGTTATAATCTTTTTGCTTTATTGAATCCCTGGACTTTTCCTTACTTAAGCAGCATACCAATTTTGTGCATATGTTGACAAATGTTTCCCAAAAATAGGTAGGGGAAAAGCAATAATCTTTAGGAAATGCTAAATAGTCTAAATGGTCAAATAAAGATACCAACAAATACCTTCCTCACAGCAGTTATAAGTACAATTATATTTTAACCTCTCTCTTCCTACAGTTACATTGTGACTCTTTTTATCTATAATCTTTCCTGTCGATGAAAACCATAAATCACAACTTCATTTTCTTCCTTTTTACAGAAAAAAATCCATAATGGGTCTCCAGTCACCAATACATGTAGATGTTGCCCTTTCTCTATTCAAATTGGTCAGTTTGTCCATCTCAGGAAGTTCTGTCAATTTCACAAGCCATTCCTCCCTGGAGGGTAGTTCTGAATGTTTCCTTGTGCATTGAGTAATCTCACCACAATAATCACATATTCAAATAATGTTCCATGGCATTTTCCTATCTGATCACCCGTCAATCCGCAAAGAAAATATTGAATATTTATCTTTAAAATATCAATTAGTGCCTGGTATACAGCATGTTGTCTTGGTTCATAATTTTTTTTTAAAAAAATATACAATTAGTAATAATTATTAAACAATCAATAGTAATTAATTTTTATGTTTCCATAGTTAGTGTATCAATTGTAAATATATTTCCTTGATCTTCTCTTCACCCAATAGTATTCTCCTTCTATAACATTAAACAAATATAATTTCTAGTATTTAAAATTTTCCACAATTAAATTCTTGTGGAAAACGAAAGAACTCTTACGAATTCCGGAGGGGTTAGCAGAGAAGTTTAATTGCGCAAGGTCCAGAGCATATTAGAGATAGGCAATTCTGAACGAGGAGGGCGTGATTAGACTTCAGTTTTTATACTCCCCTCCTTAAAGAACAAAGGACTACACATTGAAATACACACTGTGATACATTACGGACATTTCTCACAGGGATAGAATGGAAGGTTTTGCTACATACAAAGTATCCATGTGCAGAGCGCATTAGGTTGCCACATATTACTGACAGAGAACTTTCCCAGTGAATTTTCCCAGTGATTATGCATTACATCATTGTTCTAGCAATTATGCAGACACATCATTATTGCAGTTATGCAGACAATCATTATTCTAATAATTGTTCAATTTTACTATATTATTATATTATTCCCCCCTTTGGAAGTTTTCTGGCTTAAACTTCCACTATTCGTCCTCCAAGTCAGGATCTTTAGAGGGCAACTATGATTTTGATTTCTACCTCTGATATTGGATCATAGCCATCAGCATCTTTTCCAATTCCAAACATCCAGTTTCGTTTTTCCCATCTATTTTGTTCCAGGAACCAATTGCCATTTTTGACTGTGAGGGTCACCAAATTACAGTTATCCCTTCCACATGAGTCTGCTGTTGTATTTTTCTTTTCAAACAAGATGTGCTCCATCTCCTTTGGGTCTTGGGTATGCCACTTAATACATGACCACCTCTTACATTTGACCGTGGAGACTGCACACCCATCTGGTGGGCACAAATACTTATGGTTTGGGAT
>NW_015390786.1:0-1205 GCF_001527695.2 Protobothrops mucrosquamatus | reverse complement strand
AGCTAGTTCAGAATGCGGCTGCGCGGGGGATTTTGGGGGCCTCTAGATGCTCCCATGTAACACCTCTCCTGCGCGAGCTGCACTGGCTGCCGGTGGCCTTCCAGGTGCGCTTCAAGGTGTTAGTAACAACTTTTAAAGCGCTCCATGGCAATGGACCTAGGTATTTGCAAGACCGCCTCCTACCAAACACCTCCCTTCGGCCAGTCCGCTCCCACAGAGAGGGCCTCCTTAGAGTGCCGTCGGCCAGACAATGCCGGCTGGCGACCCCCAGGGGGAGAGCCTTCTCTGTGCAGCTCCTGCCCTCTGGAATGACCTACCCCCCGACCTACGTACAGTTGCGGACCTGCGCCTTTTTCGCCGAGCCCTGAAGGCCCATCTATTCCGTGCGGCCGGCCTGGCGTAGCTTGATTATGTTTCAGTGGGGTTTTTTTTACGGGTGTGTTTTTAGAACAGGCCCGTTATTTAATTCGATTTTAAAACAAACTATTTATTACCATGGTTTTTAGTATCGCCTGTTCACCGCCCTGAGTCCCGCAAGGGAGATAGGGTGGTATATAAATTTAATAAATAAATAAATAAATAAATAAATCACTATATATCCTTTTTTCAGAATTCTTATTAAGCCTAATTTCCCTTCAATATTTCAATCATTCCTTAATCCTAAATCTTTTCAAACTTAATTTGTCTTTAAAATTCAAACTTTTCCTTCACTACTATGTCATACCCTAAGACAAAAGACAATGTGAGAATTGTATTGGGTGTAATAGAATATTTACAACAATATAATGAAAAACAAGCTGTGTTAATATTCTTAGATGCAGATAAAGCTTTTGAAAAATTTCATTTAGGGTCTGGGTGGGAGGTATGGACTTTGGTGAAAATTTTATTCAAGGAATTAAATCAATATATACATCTCAGAATTATGTTTAATGGTGATCTAGGGGTATCTTGGGATATCCAGAAAGGGACAAGACAAGGTTTCCCTTTGTCCCCTATGCCCCTCCCATTTTGGCTCTTGAGGTGTTGGCTTGACATGGCCCAGGAGAAAGGAGAGCAGAAGGGATGTTCCGTTAGGTTAGTTGCCTAGCAACAGAGTCAAGATTCCGATCAATGACAGTTGGCTGCAGCCACATTCCAAGGAAGTTCAGGCCATATAAGAGATGAGTTCTTTGCTGGAAACAACCTTTGCTGGAAACAAACTTTAG
>NW_015390785.1:58474-59859 GCF_001527695.2 Protobothrops mucrosquamatus | reverse complement strand
TTCTATTCTATTCTATTCTATTCTATTCTATTCTATTCTATTCTATTCTATTCCATTCAATTCCACAATCTATTCTATTCTATTCTATTCTATTCTATTCTATTCTATTCTATTCTATTCTATTCTATTCTATTCCATTCCATATTCTATTCTATTCTATTCTATTCCATTCTACATTCTACCCTACTCTATTCTACTCTACTCTACTCTGCGTTCTATTCTATTCTATTCTATTCTATTCTATTCTATTCTATTCTATTCTATTCTATTCTATTCTATTCTACATTCTACCCTACTCTACTCTACTCTACTCTACTCTGCGTTCTATTCTATTCTATTCTATTCTATTCTATTCTATTCTATTCTATTCTATTCTATTCTATTCCATTCCATTCCATTCCATCCCATCCCATCCCATCCCATCCCATCCCATCCCATCCCATCCCATTCCATTCCAGATGGGGAGTGTCAAGAGGCTGACATGGGCAAGATCTGACATGAAGTGGGGAAGGAAGGACTGAGTTGTCAACGAGGAGGTGGACTGACACAGGCCAGAGACAGAAGGAAGCATTAGAAAAAAATCTCTACCGTCTTGATTTTGTTTAGTATAAGATAATATAGGAATTTAGGCAGTGTTTCACAGGTCTGCTAATATATTCACAACCCCAAACCACACTTCATTCCTGGATTCTTTGCAGTGTTTGTTGCTTCACCTGGCCTTCCTGAAAAATGTTTTGCTTTAATCTCGGGAGGAATGGGAAAACAGGCTCAGGCTGTTATGACCAAATGCGGACTCGTTTTATTCCGAAAAGGCCCGATCAATTTTACTTTTGTATTAGTTTTATCAAACATTTTCAAGAGTCCAAGATGCATATAGAGGAAAAAAACATAAAGAAAAAAATATCTTAAAAAATAATCCCATATATTGTTTTCCCCAATGTTCCACCAGTGAGCTGGAACAAATTTGGAGAAGCCTGCAGAGCGTGGAATTCTTCTGGAATTACCTACAGTGGCCAGAGTCTGTGTTTTCTTTTGTGTAATGATGTGACATATTGCTTCTCTTTCTTTTTCTCTCTGGGGAGTAATATCTCTCTCTCTCTCTCTCTCTCTCTCTCTCTCTCTCTCTCTCTCTCTCTCTCTCTCTCTCTCTCTCTCTCTCTCTCTCTCTCTCTCTCTCTCTCTCTCTCTCTCTCTCTCTCTCTCTTGTGTCTTTTCCCCCCATCATGCATTTTTGTGAACTGAGAAGAACAAGGGGTGCTGTGTATGTCCATCATTTGTTTGGCGTTAGATAAGAGTCAGCAGAATTCAAGGGAGGTTGGTCTCTACTTGTGACTACGTAAGGATTCTAGGCTGATCCCCTTTTTGACTCCACCCTTGGGTTCTGC
>NW_015390785.1:22696-55756 GCF_001527695.2 Protobothrops mucrosquamatus | reverse complement strand
TCTCTTCTCTTCTCTTCTCTTCTCTTCTCTTCTCTTCTCTCCTCTCCTCTCCTCTCCTCTCCCCTTTCTATCCTCTCCTCTCTTCTCTTCTCTTCTCTCCTCTCCTCTCCTCTTCCCTTCCCTTCCCTTCCCTTCCCTTCCCTTCCTTTCCATCTTCCCTTCCCTTCCCTTCTCTAACACCATACTTTGAGGTCATTGTAATGACTGTGTTGAAAGCTGAACTTCAAGTGCCATTCCTCAATAGGAAATCCATTAACAAAAGTTGAAGGTCACCCCTCCCCCCCAGGTTAATGAAAGCTGGACAGGCAAAGCTTCAAAATATTTGCCTTTACTGGTCCAACTTTCACAGATGTTAAACATTTAACGATGGTATTTAGAACCATTTGAACCACATTAAAGTCCGGCCACTAGAGTGTTGAAACAGTTGGGCTGCATCATAAAACACCTATAAAGGAATTTTAAGACATTAGTCGGCTTTGCTGTTGTGTCAGTAGAGAAAACATTCGGGTTGCCTTGTGTGCACAACTTGATAAATTGGTTAGGCACCGCAAGTTAAAATGTGCCAGATACACAGGCTTGTAATTGCTGTATGAATTTGGCAGGTATATGCAATTTAAAAGTATGTCAGATATGACAAATTATTGTTGAACTGTGCTACAGCCTTAGTAAGATCACATCTGTTCATTCCACACAGAGAATTGGATGTGTGGCTTAAAGTGTATACTTACTGATATTGCCTTGTTGTTTCAAATATTTAGCAGGCTCTTAGCGACAAGTAAAATAATTACGCTCGGGGTATAAAATCTATTTGGCACGTAGGTGTTGGTTTTGGGGACTCAGATACAATATGCTGGAGGCCAGGAAGACCGTTTTAAGGCAGGTCAACTTGTTCTCACGTGCACAGATGTAACAGATGGCACGTCGATTGTGTGTGTGTGTGTGCATGTGTTGCGTCCACCTGTGTCCGCACTGAGTAATTCTCCAAAACCACACTTTTGCATTCTGATAACAATTGACACCTCTGACAATATGACTCGAAGGTAAATAACGGTATATTGCAAGTACTGAAGATGTCAACTCTTTTAACCTAATTCACTGATTTTATTGGAGGAAGCTAAGTATCTTTTGATGCAGACCCTCAAAAAGGGGGAAAAAAACCCACACGTGTATAAATATATATTATGGTGTGCGTTCTTAAAAATATATGTTGCATCTCCTAAAAGGCAAACTGGACTCGTGGTAATTTCCCGGATATGTTCACGTAGCTTTCTTTGCAACTATATACAATAGAAATGGTTTTGTATTTAGTTTTGGCGTCTTAGTTTAGCTCTGAGATTGCCTGGTATATAAATAAGCCTGCTTAGATTTTGAGAGTAAATATATTGAGAAAGTAAGGTGAGTTTTTTTTTTAATCTGAATGATACCACTTGTTCATTTGGGGTTTAATCAGGCAATAGGGATTATCTTATACATGTTTCTATGTTTCTACGTTTGTATGTAGACCATTTTGCTTCTTACGAAAACATTGCTGAGTTTATATAAATCTTCACCCATTCTCTAAGCCAGGGGTCTTCAAACTTGGCCCTTTTATGACTTGTGGACTTCAACTCTCAGAATTCCCCAGCCAGCATGCCTGCTAACTTGAAGACTTGAAGGTAGATTCAAGACTGGATTCTTAGATAACCTATTTGAAAACGGAGTGGATGATAAGTGGCAGATAAGCGCTTCAGTCCTGCGGTCCCCAATCTTTACGGCTTGGCAGCCCTGTCAGAGAGGGGAGAGGGGAACTGTCCCTCAAGTTGATCTGTACGCACATGCGCACATGTGCATTGGCCCATTACTTGCGCAAGTTGAGCTGTACGCATGTGCACCTGCGCTGGCCATCCGCTCACGTAGCCAGTTCTGAATGGGCCACAGCTCGTAGTGGTTGGGGACCTTGGTTTAGTTTGCCAAGACATTTGTCTATAGGAGAGCAGCAATGAAGAAACTGCTCTGAAGCAACTCCTTGTGTGTTTCTTGGTTCCTGGGAACCAACATAAAATTTGAGAAATTCTATGTGGTTTTTAGTGTTGTCTCTCTCCTATTAGGGCATATGGATTCAGAGGAAATGAAATTATTAACTGTTTGCACTTTCATTACACATTTTTCTTTGTCAAGATCCTTTCCCACCTAGATTAATAGTTCCAACCCTTACAATTTCTTATACCATGATTAATATCTTCAGTATTTTTCCAAAAAGAATGGAGCTGAAAGTTTGTTTGAAAGTAAGCAAATTCATTACCAACGCCCAAACGCACCTTCAATTTATAACATCTTCTAGTGCAGCAGGAGACCCAACCTTTTGGGCACCAGGGACCGGTTCCACGGAGAGACATTTTTCTGTGGACCAGAGGGAGGGGCTGGTTTCGCGTGCTGCCTGCATCCCGTGGATGGGGCTTCTGGCATGCTGTGGACCAGGGGTTGGGGACTCCTGTTAGAACAGAATAGAATAATAGAATAGAATAATAACTTTATTGTCACTTTGAATGTACACTCATCGGCATACATTAAAATGAAACTTCGTTGCATACAGCTGTTCTAATGTTTATATATTTTAGTGCGTTGCTGAATGCAGACTGAATCAACTGAGCTATTAACTGAGCCATGCTGGCTCAGGAATTCTGTGATTTGAAGTCCACAAGTCATAAAAGAGCCAAGGTTGCCTACCCCTGGGTCAGACCCATCACAACACCCTCACTCCACACACCCACACCTGAAGCCCTGATAAACTGAAGAACACTGCCATGCCCTGAACTACACTGAAGATGTTACCTAGTCTGGTGATAAAACGTTTGGAAACCAACCCACAAGCTCGGAAGAATGAACTTCCACCCTTTAATTAAAGTTTCAATTTAGCACTGATATTGTTGATCAGAAGGAGACATTTATAGGGGACAATACTTTTAGGAAAGTGTGTCATATTCTCCCATTTCCATTGCAATTTGTATTCCTTTCACTGTTAATCACACTAATTTTGATAGCTAACACAGTAAGCTAGGTCTGGGACATCTCCCCTTACATGATCCCCAGAGAAAGGATTTATTTTTAAATTTCAGATTGCTTAGATGAGAAATAAAACTATTATTTTGCCGTTGAGCTAAGACAGAATTAGTTACGTGGTTGATGTTATCTGAAGTGTAGAGAGTCCTCATTTACTGGTGTCGAACCCAAAATTTATGTTGACACCACAACTGTCACAAGTACCTGCCAGTTGCCAAGCCTCTGAATTTTGATCATGTGATCATAGGAATGATGCAATGGTTATAAGTGTGAAAAATGGTCAGTTTTTTCAGTGCCGTTGTAACTTTCAATGGTCACTAACTGAACTGTTTTAAGTCAAGGATTACCTGTACAGGCTGCCTTGTTTAGTGACTGTTCATAGTTACAACAGTGATGAAAAAGTGACTTTGCAACCAGTTCTCACACTTACGGCCTTCACAGGTCTGTAAAGCAAAGGAAATCCGAAGACAGATTATAAGGAGAGCTGTGGTTTCACTTAGTGACCGCTTTGTTTAACAACTGACTTAGTGCTCTCAATTGTGGTTACCAAAATAGATTTCCCCCCCCTCTCATTTTGTTCTGTTTTGCTTACATTGTTTTCAAGCTTCTCTACAATTAATTATGAATAATCTCTTTAAGTTTGGATAACCTCCAAAAACAGTATAATATCCAAACGGCTAATGTTTTATATTCTATAGTCAATGGTTCTTTGGGGAAAAAAGCATAATAATTTTGATTTATATAATTTATAGTTCAGCCAGCAGCCGCTCAGATGATTGCAATTTATATGCAGTTTAAGTGATAAGATGCCGTCAAATTTTTTTATCACCTGTGTGTAAGATAATGTTATAACTGGCATTACCAATTTTGCTCCAAGAATTTTTTTTTCTTATTTTCTATATAAGTTGTTTCAGTTCATAATGGAAAAATGAAGGGAGGGAGAGAGCAAAACTTGGTTCATTCCTTTTGCCACTGTATTATTACATTTGAATTTGCCTTATTAGCGCTTTATAATTGTTACCAGTGGCCAATAAATTTTTAAAATATTTTTCTCAAATTAGGGACTGCAGTGTGACCTTGCTAGACATCATTCATGAATCCCCAATGAACAGAATCAAATGCCTTATGAATATTTTGTGCAACTGGATTCTTGATTTTCTTACTAACAGGCCTCAGTAGGTGCAAGCTGGAACAAATATTTCTGACACCATTTTCTTGAGCACAGGTTCTCCTCAGGGCTGCCTCCTAAGTCCGCTGCTGTTCACCCTCTTGACCCGTGACTGTTGTGCTAGGTTTGCCACCAACCGTATTGTGAAGTTTGCGGATGATACAACAATAGTGGGCCTTATTCAAGATGACAGTGAGGGTGCTTACCGCAAGGAGGTTGAGCGTTTGGTGAACTGGTGTAAGGAGAACAGCCTAGTTTTAAACACTGGAAAAACCAAAGAGATCATTATCGTTATGCAGTCAAGATGGACAGTGATTAATATTTATATGTTACTTATATATAAGGGTGTAGGTCTATACCTATGTTGTACATAGTATGTTTAAATGTGTGTTATGTATGTGTACCCTTTGAGAGCAGGCAAATAAATTTCATTTTTAATGTGTGCCGTTGTGCCCACAGTAAAAAATGACAATAAGGTTATATAATAATAATAATAATAATAATAATAATAATAATAATAATAATAATAATAATAATAATAATAATAATAATAATAATAATAATAATAATAAAAAAGTTGGGAGGGACCTTGGAGGTCATCAAGTCCAACCCCCAGCTCAGGCAGGAAACCCTATATACCATTTCGGACAAATGGCTGTCCAGTCTCTTCTTAAAAACTTCCAGTGTTGGAGCATTCACTGCTTCTGGAGGCAGGTTGTTCCACTGATTAATTGTTCTAATCTATCTATCTATCTATCTATCTATCTATCTATCTATCTATCTATCTATCTATCTATCTATCTATCTATCTATCTATCTATCTATCTATCTATCTATCTATCTATCTATCTATCTATCTATCTATCTATCATCTACTGTCTGTCTGTCTGTCCATCAATCTATATTCAAGGATTTGCAGGTCTTTGTATTTTGTATTTCTAGTTCTTTCTCTTCTCTTCTGCTGTCTCCAAGTACTGCCAAAACTATCCAGAGTTATTTTTGTCTTTTTTTATCAGGAATTTTATGTCTGCATTATGTGGTGGGTATATTAATATAAATTATGTACTGTATAGTGTATATATAACATAAATTATGTATACTATTATTTTAAAAAAAATATGGCCACGTCCTTTGAAAACAGGAAAATTTGTCTTTTCTGCCCACCTGCAGCTACAACAGTTACAGTTTTTTAAAAAAATAAAACCTATACATACTAAAATTGATCCTACTAATCATTTATGTAGTCTCTAACTGGAAAATCCGAAGACATATCTAAAATACATGCTATCTATATAGGATTTGACACATTTATTAACAATTTTAGTTCCAAAGTAGTGCAGTGGTATGTAGAATTTTTTGTTTATTTCCTAGCTCCATTAATATATTAGTACTATCTGTAAGTCATGTTAACACTCTACCATTAAGTTCCATGTATTTTCATTCATATTTTAAAATCTACAAACATTCCTACTTCTGTTGGGCAATATTTTTTTAACGTAATTTTAAATCTACCCCAGTTCTCAGGAGCACTAAATCCCCTTCCCGCTTTATTACGCAATTTAATTTTTCATGTCTTTCATTTATTAGCAGTAAAATGATCTCTGGAAAAAATAATTAGATTAAATGTCTAAAATAAGTGCAAAGTATAAAAATGACAGTAAAATGAAATAGGTTCTCTATTTGCTTAAGTAAAATAAAGTCAGATACTTAATTATAATGATCTTCAAGGAAATGGTTTTAATAGCCACAATTTTGAATGTTAAATATAAACAAGTTATTTTCTGCTTATTTTCTGCTACTGATTTTGGCACAGATGAACAATTCCTACTGCTATGATTGGTTAGATTAATTACATATTCCCTGGGAGTTTTGCAACCTAGAAGTGTTAATTCCAAATATGGAAAACTTTGGAAATCTGGTGATCTTTTCCTAGTATTCCATAGGATTTGGGAGAGGAGACCATTTTAGCAGCCTCTCCAAATCTTCTCCAGAACATCCCAAGCGAGGGAAGATTGGGCTTCATCAAGAGAATGCCAATGAAAGGGTCACCATCTTGGATGCCACTCTGAAAATTCTGAAATTAATGGTGTCAAATACAAAATAAAATAAAAAATCAGTTTGCCCATTTTCAGTTCTGTATAAGTCTAACCTAGATTCCTTTCTTCACCCATGAGAATTTCCCAGAGGCATTTCATGGCCACAATCTTATTCATAAAATAGAGTTTTGTTCTCATTTAGGGAGGAATGTATGTATGTATGTATGTATGTAATCCTAACCCTATCTATGTCTGTCTATATCTATCTATATCTATATCTATATCTATATCATCTATATCTATATCTATATCTATATCTATATCTATATCTATATCTATATCTATATCTATATCTATATCTATATCTATATCTATATATCTATATCTATACCTCTATCTGTCTATGTCATCTCTCTCTCTCTCTCTCTCTCTACACACACACACACACACACACACACACACACACACACACACAGTGGTGGGATTCAAATATGTGAACAACCGGTTCTCTATGTGGATGCTACTTCTGGAAGTCCATTCTGGGCCTGGGCAACAAAAAATTAGCTACTGGTTCTACCGAACCGGTGCAAACTGGCTGAATCCCACCACTCCATATACATATATATATACACACACACACATATATATATACATATACATATACATAAATATATCTGATGTCTCCTCAAATTTCCACTGGGCACATCAGTGCCCTTAACCAAGCAATCAGTCAATCATGCGAACAGTTCCAAGAACAAAAACAAAAAAAGAGAGAAAGAATGGAAGACTTTTGCATGCGTTGCATTGTTTTATTTTAGCTTTTGCTGAGTAATAATTGCTCTAAGGAGCAACTGGCATCTTCTACCAGCATGTTACTTTTAAGTAAACCCCAGAATGAAAATATTGCTGCGGCGGAGATGAAATTGGAGCCTCTTCACTTCATATTTTGTGCTCTATTTTCAAACATTTTAAATGAAGATTAGTTTCTTAAATTCTCTCTGGCACCACATGCCATCAAATCTCATCCCCAGTCACTTAGATCTCTAATTAACTTATACTCTACAGACCTATTTCTTCAGCTTACATTTCTTTCAAGGCCTCTGATGTGCTGAGTTACACTGGAAAGAAACAATAAGATTTAGGGGAAGAATTAATTTAAGAAAGTCAGGCGCAGATAAGGGAAAATGAGAAAAAGCAGCTTAGCATTTTGTCTTGTAAATGGTTTTGCTCTGTTAGACTAAGAATCCATTTATTCAAGAAGGAGAAGGACTGTTAATGAAATAGATGATGAATACGCAGAGCGATTACGGTAATGAATTTTAGCACTCACTTTCTGTGATATTTTATTTATGAGGTGCTTGATTATTCAGATAAAGACAAGAGGTTTATGGCAGTAGATTATGTCTTGTTTTCATAAACATATTCAGTAGTTTAATAAACATATTTTTTTTCACTTTAAAAATGAGCCAAATTTATGAGAGATTATCTTAGGGTTAATGAAGTCTAACATTAAGGAAATATTACCCTATAATACCACAGCTTTCAGAACTAGAGTTGTAATTGCTTGATATTTTCCCCTTACTCCTCCGTTTTCCTAAGGGCTGTATTTATATATTGCACGTTTTATGCCATTAATCCTATTTTTACAAGTCCCTCTTAAGCCAATTCCGTGAAAATTATACCTAGAAGTTTATAGTTCTGTCACTTTGTTTTACTAAGAGGTTTAATAAATACTGAACAATTGAAGGGAAGAATGGCTTTGCAGTTTATAGGCAGATGCAGTGCTTGGATAAATAGTCCTAACACCCCAGAGGTGATTGATTTTGCAGAAGCTTGTCAACGTAAAGCAGAGTTGTTTTGAGCTACGTTTTTATGCAGGTTGAGGGAAAGCAAAGCAAATAAAAGCAGAAATAGGGAGCTGGGTGTCGGCTGTCAAGATTGGGATAATTAGCTGGGGTTATCCGATGGACATCCTGAAAATTGTAGGATTAAAAGCTACCTCTGTTTATTGTGTTGTGATAAAAGGGGAGGGAAGGAAAAAGAAAGAATACGCCACCGTGTAACAGATTTAATTTGCGGGGGAAAATTTGCCCTAACGCATAATGCCATCTTTACAGAGAAGTGCACGGTTTCCAGATTGAGCTGATAGAGTATCAGCGTGGACGAAAGACAGCTGTCACGTAAAGACTCCTCTTCATTGATCAACACCCCAAACCGTTTTGCTCCGTGGCAATATCATAATGAACAATGCAAGATCAGAGGAATCCCCAGCAAATTATGCAGCCCTCAAGGCTGAAGCTGGCACGGCTCCGTCCCCAGAACGCCGGGGGATCCGTTCGGTGACCAGCGTCCTTTTTAGACGCTTTCAAGATAATTTAGCCTGTATTTTAAACATAAGTGGCAAATTTGCTTCATCGGAGAATAATTTTTCCAATACTGAACTTTCGCCTTGCTCAGGGGAGTGCACAAAAGAATTGTGGGAAGTTACAAAGAGACACGCAGGTAGGTTTACATTTCCCAGATTAATTCGCTTGATGAAAAGCTGCAGCTTCTGATGTGTCATACATCAAAGGTAGGTCATCAGTAATCTTTGCTCAAGGGCACAGCTAACAGACAGATAGACATGTGAATGAGATGGGGGAGAAAAAACTAGTTCATCCTTTTCTGCTAACACCGCAGCGGAGATAAAGGAAGATTTATGAGTCATTTTGGACCACATACCAGCCAGCAGCGCACAGTATTTTTCACATGTTCCCAAAATCGGTGGTGGAAGGCAATCAGGCTGTCACAATGTCCATCAGGTGCTTTTACAAAGAAATTGGCTCCGTTGGACTTTTCTCTGGCATGCTCCGTTGTTTTTTGGGTTTTTTTTTTTAATCTGCTGTCAAGAACGTGCATGTTTGCAATAAATTTAATCCGAAAAACAACTAAACACCGCTGCATTCACTTACACTCACAGCAGGATGCTCTTGAGTTACAAAAGGCCGAGTTCAAAGGACCATAAGGAGGAGGACAGAACTGGCCAGGAGAATTTTAGCAAGAGATGTGAACAAGTAAGAGTAGACTATCTCAGTCTGTAGAAGGTCATACGTACAAGCCCTTGGTTAAGTCAAAGTACATCCGTGAATCGTAGCTCAAGTATTGCATTACGTTAATTGGGTGTATGTGTGTCATGGGTGAGTCTCTACTGGTTCCAGAAATTTAATTGAAAGAAGCAGAGCCCTTTGGAGCTGTCCAATCCCCACCTCCATTTTCTTCACTTAAAAGGAAACAATTTCAGCCATGCTTCATGGAAACAGTCAAAGATCTTCACTCCTGCAGCTTTGAGACTCACAATTTCACAATAACAAAGCAAACCAATGGCCACTTTTCTTTTCAAGTTGGATTTCAATAGAACAGAACAGAATCTAATAGAATAGAATAGAATAGAATAGAATAGAATAGAATAGAATAGAATAGAATAGAATAGAATAGAATAGAATAGAACGGAACGGAACGGAACGGAATGGAATGGAATGGAACGGAACGGAACAAAACAGATTCTTTATTGGCCAAGTGTGGTTGGACACACAAGGAATTTGTCTCTAGTGCATAAGCTCTCAGTGTACATACAAGTAATAGTGACAGATCATGATCATAAACAATGTAAAATACAGTCATCATAAATCATAAAACACAACACATTCATCATAAATCATAAGATGCAACACTTAGTGATAGTCAGAGGATACTAGCTAAGCAACAACATAAATCATATTAGGATACTAAATAACACAATATAAATTGTAAGATACAAGCAACAAAGTTATAGTCATAACAAGATAAGGACATAGGTAATAGGAAAGATGTGGAGAATAATGGTAATACAGCTTTACTAAGTAGTTTGACGGTGTTGTAAGTGTCAGAGGTAAAAGGATAACTTTTTCAATCAATGTCCTACTCTGCAAGTAAATGTACTGTATTTTCCGGCGTATAAGACGACTTTCTAAACTCTGAAAATCTTCTCAAAAGTTGGGGGTCGTCTTATACGCCCAGTCGTCTTATACGCCGGAAAAGATGGGTATTCTATTTTATTCCTTTACACATGTGGTTTGGCATATTACTCATCAAGTTTTCTCTCCCCCCCCTCTCTCGCTCAAACTCTATATTTTAACTGGAAAAGTTGGGGGTCGTCTTATACGCCCAGTCGTCTTATACACCGGATAATACAGTAGATAGATAGTTAGATAGATAGTTAGATAGATAGATAGATAGATAGATGAAATCAGATACTTTGATATGGTTGGTTAGTACGTTACTGCATATATCTTTAAATTTTAATTGCAATAGTAACACCAGACATTAATTTCTACAAAGCTGCTAATAATTCAGAGGGGCAGAATGTTTTATTCCATGGTGTGCTGCCATAGTTATGCAGAAAATTTGCAAACATTAAATCAGACCCATTTTTCATGTTTATCATTTTTAATTTCAGCAACTATGCTGAAAATGGTCTATGCCTCAACGGGAGTATTTTGTGAGTTAGAGAGACCAGCAATACGTTTGCATGGCAGGATAGCTGTCAGAAAGCACCCCCTAAAAAATGGGAGGCCAAGACCCAAAAAAAAAAATTAAATTGATAACTGCTGTTCAAAATTAATTGCCAGTAAAATAAGGCATCCCATATATCAAATTAATTGATCCCTATCTACATATAGATATACTAGCTTACATACCCTGCCTCCTATGAGCAATAACGAGAGGTAAGGAAAAACCCAACATGAGGATGGGTTAAATGTTAGCTGATTGAAGAGTCAGGAAACAGTGACCGCAAGAAACACCACAACTATCTTTATTGGTCCTGCGCCACTTTCAACCTATATCTGGGGTCTTCAAACTTGGCCCTTTTATGACTTGTGGACTTCAACTCCCAGAATTCCTCAGCCAGGCACGCGTGCCTGGCTGAGGAATTCTGGGAGTTGAAGTCCACAAGTCATAAAAGGGCCAAGTTTGAAGACCCCTGGTCTAGGGTTTCCTGCCTGAGCAGGGGGTTGGACTAGAAGATCTCCAAAGTTCCTTCCAATTCTGTTATTCTATTATTGTGTTATTTTGAGTATGAATCAATGTCTGAAATAACTTCATATGTAAATCTTCTGATATAAACCTAACAAAGTAATTTAATTCAATTTGGGAGTCATGATCCCATATGGCCTTGTACAACATCCAAAATACGAGTTTCTCTTTACTTAAAATGTGAATATTCTAACTTTCAATGATCTACTGTATTAGATGAAAATGGATTTCGAGCTGCTTAGGTAGAATTTACTGTAAATCTCATTTTATGATTTACCTTGTGTTGATTGCTACTATTGATATCCCCATATTATTTTCATTTTAACGGTCTGCAGTTTTCCAAATGATATGATATAGCCAGGATTTAAAGCTAACAGATGAAAGACTGAAAGAAAAAAATAACCAAATTCTTTGAGATTTGTACGTTCCCTTTACTCATTTCTGTGTTTATTTTTCTTTATTTTTTCCTCCTTGTCTCTTTTTTATTTTCTTTTTTTTTTCAAAAATGCTCCATAAAATTTTTTAAAAATGTGGACCTTAGTATGCTCCCATACATTCAATTTTCTTGTTCAAGAAGCTTCTTTGAACTGATGTGCCAGTTTTGATGAATATCAGGGAAAAAATTGACCTACATAGATATGAATGAGGCAACCTATTTGTTCTACGTAGAGCTTCCTCATCACTATAACCATTCTTTGCGAAATCTAATTGATTAAAAAGTGAAGATACCAAAAATAATGATTGCGTGATGTGTTTTAGCGACACATTTTTCAAAGCACAACGGTTTTTGGGTTCCTATTATGGTTAATGTTTATTTCCTAGCCCAGATTTGTTTCAGCTCAAAATATAGATTGGACAATAGGGTAGTTGTGTGTTTCACGCAGCAAAATTGAATAAAAAGAGCTGGCTGTGAGGTTCCACGCGGGTTGCAGTGTAGAAGAAAGTGTTCTAAATCACAGAATTATAAAGTGGGATTATCCCTTAATTGCAAGAAGTTGTCTGATGCACAAAGGGAGTATCTGCCTGAGAAAATTGCGATCATTGCAAAGGTCTGTTGTAACAGCTGGACAATTTCTATTTAAGCAATTTTTACTGTAATAAACTTAATAATTTCTCTATACACAATGGCGATAGCCATTATTTCAGCAGTTTAAAATGTTTGCTTTCCATATTTGTGTATCATGATATAAGCTGTATGTTCTCACTGGGATGAACTTTTATTATTTTAAAGAGTACATATAAACAACTGGCATTTTAGCCTTCTGTTTTGTTTTATTTCTCCTCGTTCAATTGCATTTCTTTGCATCTTGTGAGTTGTGTGTTTTTTTCCCTCCTTTTGAGCAGAATCTGAAATCAAACCGCAACAAAATCCATGTATTGCTCCAGGAAAAGTTTACTAATAGAAAATCCCTTATAATTTCTTTCTTTTTGTCCTTCGCTATTCTGGTGCTTTCATTCAGCAGAGTAGGAATAAAGAGTCAGTGAAAAAAATCTATAAAATAAAACTGAGCACAAGAAACCACCCGTGACTGTTGTTTCTTAGATCGTCTATCTAGGTTTAGTTACAATGTGGAATGAAATGTTTATGAAATTGGCACACGAGTTGGATTCAAGCATCTCACCCAAAACAGAAGGATTCCTTCCTTTTATGGAAGGATTGTATTTTTATTATTATTATTATTATTATTATTATTATTATTATTATTATTATTATTATTATTATTATTATTATTATTATTATTATTATTATTATTATTATTATTATTATTAGATTTTGTTATCCTGCCTTTGTTATTTATTTTATTTATTAAATTTATCTGCTGCCCATTTTGCCACAATGATAAATTATGAATAACTCAGGGTAGCAAGTAAACCTGCAACCTGGGAGGTGAATTGGGCACACACACACACACACACACACACACACACACACACACACAGAGAGAGAGAGAGAGAGAGAGAGAGAGAGTCACCCAGCTGGGTTTCATATCTAAGGTGGGACTAGAACTCACCGTCTCCTGGTGATGGGCCCAAAGTCACCCAGATGACTTTCATGCCTAAGGCGGGACTAGAACTCACAGTCTCCTGGTGATGGGCCCAAAGTCACCCAGCCTGCTTTCATACCTAAGGAGAAACTAGAACTCATCATCTCCTGGTGATTTTTATTTACGGAAGGAAGGCGATGAAATGTGCTTCCCGCCCACTTTATCTGGTACCGGCATAACCTCTTATTCCAGTCCTACATCTTTAAAAAAACAAACGCAAATAGAATTCCAAATTCTTTATTTGCTTTCTTTCTCTAAAGCAAGACACACAGAGTGAACAGCAGGACAATATTAATGGGAAAGTCATTCTTATTGATTAGGAGCAACTGTATTTAATATTCATGCACTAGCAGGCGTTATCCACAATATGTGACAAGAGCCGATGGCTTAGATGCTTTGAATAGCCAAGTCAAGAAATAAAAGTAACCTTACATGTTAAATGATGGCTAGATAGCATCTCTCTAATCAAGGGCCGTGTACAGATGGAAGCTGATCAAAGAGAGATCCAATCTAGAACTAAGGAGAAATTTCCTGGCAGTGAGAACAATTAATCAGCTTGCCTCTAGAAGTTGTGGGTGCTCCATCACTGGAGGCTTTCAAGAACAGACTGGTTTTTTCCCTCTCCCTAATCTGCCCCAAAAGGATCATTTTTTTTCTTTTTCTAGATTTCAAATGTTCTTATAACCTTAAAACCCGTGTTCATGATGAGTACCAGGGGAAAAAAAAATGACTTCGATCAGTGTTTCTCAATTTTACTGACTGGGGAATTCTGGGAGTTGAAGTCCACACCTCTTAAAAGTTGCCAAGGTTGATTTAGTTCAGTGGTGGCGAACCTTTTAGAGACCGAGTGCCCAAACTGCAACCCACTTATGCATCATCGGGTGCTGAGTGGGTGTGGCCCATTGGGTGGGCGTGGCTGCGGTGGTAACGGCAGACTGGGTGGGACTAAAAAGTTCAATCAATAATTCCAACTTTGCAAGATCTTTTTTTTTTTCCCCAGAAGTTGAAATTGACTGATTGATTGAACCTTTTTTTTTTTGCACACGGCAGCGGAGGCCTAAAGCGAAAAGGTTTTATAAAACTCAGCTGAAGGTCTAGGACTGGGGCAATGGCGCGTGTGCCCACAGAGAGGGCTCTGAGTGCCGCCTCTGGCACCCGTGCCATAGGTTCGCCACCACTGATTTAGTTTATGGCTTCCGCTATATATATATATATCTCCTTGTTAGCAACAGATGTTCCTTTCCTGGGAGGCCATTCCAGAAGCTGGCCTGAATCAGAAAGAAGGTCCAGCCTTCTCCAGCCATTTCTCTAATTTCATCTGGCAAAGACTTCAAAAGTATGGCGCCCGGAGGAGATGCCAGTAAATCATAAATTGTAAAAAGCAGAGTGTGGTGAGTTCCAGCCTGTCAGAAGATGGTTTTGATTGGGCACGGTGCCCAAGTCTTTGTGTCCCGCCTGGCAGGAGAGGGAATCCAACCGGTCGGTCCAGTTTCTTTGCCTCCCATGTGACTTGATAAAACAATTTCCCACCTGCAATGACTTTGATGCAAACAATAAAGGACTCGGTGTGTATGAAACAGATTCATTTCCCACATAAACTAAGCCTGGTGGGTCTTAAGTGGCCCTTGGATCCGTGAGAAATGAGAAATGCTTTTAGCCTCCATCCTTAACCAATGAAGGGAACAGAGCCGATGTATATTTTAAGGGCTCCGTAGCTCTTTCCTTTCATACATTCCCAAAGTTCTCCAGATGCTTCCTTCATCCCACCTGCCTCTCCTTCTCTCGCTTTTCTTTTCTTCCTTTTTATAAAGCGATAAAGTTGAAAACGACGGCCGGATTAGTTTAAAGCCACAAATATATTGGCTTTCATTTTTGTAGGTGATACGGCAAATATAACTTGCGGTGTTTCATCTCGCTGTCAACCCAGATCTCCTTAAGAGTTGGGAAAGGGAACTTTGCCTAGGGATTTCTTTGCTCTCCTCTACTGCATCCAGGGATGTGGGGTGCGCAACCTCTCAAGCGCAAGTCACTTGGCTGCTCCCTTTTCTTCTGAGTAATCCCATCTGATCAGCTGGAGAAGCAGGGTGAAGGTGAGGGGAGGACACCGTTGAAGAAGAAGGTCAAGTAGATGGTCACCAACGAGGCCTTTCAAAACAAGAGCCACGTGGCTGCAGGATCTCTTGACCACACTTGTTGTGAGCTTTTGGGCCTGAGCCAGTTGTGTTGGATTTTTCTCTTTTTCGTTTTGGGCTCCCAGAGTCGCGGCATACCTGCTGTTGTGAGCGAGACCCTTGCCAACCACGGCATCTGTTCGGTGCAGACATCAAGCGTTTGAATGTCAATATCTTTGCCTTGAAAATGAATGGAGAAGTATTTGTCACTCAGCAACAATAATTCTTCAAATAAAAGGTTAGCCAGACAGAACCCTTAATCAAGGAGTCCCTCTTTGCTGTCAGCGATGCCTTTTAAATAGCGGTGATGAAGGCTGGCTGTCAGCGCCTGACTTGATGAGTAAAGGTGATTGATCTGCATAAATCATTTTTCTTTTAGCAATGTCGGTGAAGAGTAAATTAGTGGGATTCTTGTCGCGGAGGTTATTAAGCGTGTTGAAATTAATATACAATATTTTAGGTGTATTCCCAACTTACGCGGCTGGTACCCAGAATGTGAAAATTACATAGGATCAGAGCATGCATTGTTTTGCTAATGAAGTCTTTTTATCATGGTTACTATTACTATTATGCCGGCGAAAATTCAAAGGAGGAACACATAACGTATTTTTACGAGCTGTGGAAGAAATGAAGTTTAGAGGAATTAGGCACTGGCAAGTATAATTTAACTTAATCATCAGGAAGCTTGTGATAAACACCACCTGCATGTTTTAAGAATGCAATTTCGAACTGCTGTAATAGAGATGCATATGTTAAGGTTTGAAAGCAAACCTCGTGCGCCCTGGTTCATTAACGTTACCTATTGCAACCTGTTTATTAGTGCCATAGTTTTGTCAATTGCCAAGCCATTGGTGGCTTTCTATTTAGGTTGCACATTTGCTGTCTCTGTCATTCAATCAATCAGAATAGAGCTGGAGTGGACCTTGGAGGTCTTCTAGTCCAACCCCCTGCTCAAGCAGGAGACTCTATGCCATCTCAGAAAAGTGACTGTCCAGTCTCTCCTTAAAAACTTCCAGTGATGGAGCACCCACAACTTCTGAAGGCAAACCATTCCTCTGGTTAATTGTTCTGACTGTTAGGAAGTTTCTCCTTAATTCCAGGTTGCTTCTCTCCTTGACTAGTTCCCATCCGTTGTTTCTTGTCTTGCCTTTTAGTGCTTTGGAAAATAAGTTGACCCCCTCTTCTTTATGGCAGTCCCTCAAATACTGGAAGATTGCTATCATGACACCTCTAGTCCTTCTTTTCTCTAGACTGGCCATTCCCAAATCCTGCAACCGTTCTTTATGTATGTTTTTGTCTCCAGGCCTTTAATCATCTTAGTTGCTCTTCTTTGCACTTTTTCCAAAGTCTCAACATCTTTTTTGTAATGTGGTGACCAAAACTGGATGAACAATCTTTTAAAGAAACCTTGATTGGTATCTAGTTTTTTTAAGAATTTAGAAGAGCTTTTTCGTGCCACTTCTTTGTAAAAACCTGTGGCCACAGAGAGGGTTTAGAAAGTAGAAGATAGAATGAATGAGGATGTTCGCAGCTTCAGATTTCCCCCCGAAAAAAAGCTTGTGTCTCATCTATCTCATTTGTATGTGTTTTTTAAAATCCTTTCAACCCTGGGATTCAAACCATCTAAGGTCCTGGGAGATCAGCTGGGATCCAGGATAAGTAAATCAAGGAAATGTTGCTCACAGATTCTCCTGGCATAATTTGGTCCAAAAATGCTTGGGAAATGTTATATTAGCTCTCCTCCAACAAAACGAATTAATATTTAAAAATGGCCACGCTACTTAAGGTCTTGAGATAGGGAAAAATACCTCTTAATTAATTGGAATATCACAAAATCTGTATTAGGAGCTCCTTGCTTCCCTCTTTGTCTTATTTCAGTCAGAATCCTTTCTTCCTTCCCTCATCCAAGGAAGGACCTAGAAAGTTCAACACCTCTAAAGAATTGTTCTGATAAAATTGCAAAACACGACAGAATGGACCTTTATTTCTGGATTGATCTACTTAATTCTCATCACTATTAAACGGTGTAATGGCTTTTTATTTCTTTTGAACCTAAGCACAGGAGTCTCCCCAATATCCAACATGTCGTTATTCCCAGAAACTGAGGCAAATTAAGCTATGTGAAGACACCCCTTTGCTAACAAAAAGCAGAGAAGAGCTAACTCAAAAGGGTATTGTGTAGATAGCTTCCACTCCTGCACTCTGCATAGTGAGGTCTTCCCCAACATTCATCACCCAGAATTTACTAAGTGATTAGATTGGGCCCATTTGTCTGGAGGGCACCAGGGTTGAAGAAAATGAAAATGGAAATACATTATTACTGGTGATTTAACAGCATTTTTCACTACACCAAAAGGAGCTGGCATGGCCAGGAGAACAGCGATAGCACAAACAACATCCAAGATACCACTAAAAGTAGTTGCCTTATTGTCAAGGGCAAAGAATCAGGAACACACTTTATAAATTGCAGTTATGTTGGTTTATTGCTCAGAGCTATACATAAGAATCTAGTCAACTAATAGTCAGCACTAAATTGGCACTAGATAAGAGTTAATGGAATTCAAGGGAGGCTGGACTTGAAGCGTTTGTGGCCACATAGTAATTCTAGGCTGATTCCTCTCTTGACTCCACCCCCCCCCCCCAGGCTTTGCCTCTTTGGCTCCTACACTTATCCTGTGTAATGGTAGGTCAGCCTACTGAATCAATATTTGCCAAGGTTTAGTAGAAGCCCAGAATGTTAATAATAAAAACAAACCACTCAAAGAATTGCCTTGTGCACTATTTATTTATAAGAATTTTTTTTTGCTTTCATTTCTTTGACTTGAACTTCAAATATTGGTTTGACAAAAAAATTACAGAAAACTAATTTTGTATACTTTCCAAAGATCAGTGGGAAACCAATGCAAAATATAAAAGACTAAAATTTCTTAAGTAATTTATATGAAATAGTGTATGTAGACCTAATACATTAGGATATTATATTACTAAGTGTTAAATGGGGCCAATCCTTCATCGTGCCAGAAGTACAAAAAATAAATTTTGGCTTTGTCTTGTGTTTGTAACATTGCTATTGATTTGCTGAATTTTTAAACGCACATGCAGAAGGTGCATAAAATATAGTGCTTTTTTGATAATTCTTTATTGACTACCTGAACTGTTCCTTTAGTAAAATAATCTTGGCTCCATTCCAATCAGAAATCTTTCCTCCCACACTGAATTATAGAACAAACTCTGTGGAAAACTCCCAAGTTCATACATATAAAAAAATGTTATAAATGTTTCCCCTTGTTCCTTATTTTTTAGGGGCCAAAAATTTCGACTTCGTACCTAATTAAGCATAGTTAACTTATTAGAATAATTTTATAATAGTTTTTAATCTAACATGCTTAGCATTACACTCACCTTCTGTTTAAAATCCCAGCATGTTTTGATGTGTTTTACTTTTTGTTTCAATTGGGTTGCCATAATATGATTAAAATTTAAAATCTGTTAAACTCAGATGTAAAGCAAGATAATCAGATAAAGCCTGTGTTATATTTATAGCAAAGTGGATTTTTTTTCCTATTCCACCTTATAGTTAAACGTATTAATTAATAAACCTGCATTAATTCAACCCACAAAATCTAGAGCTTGTTAGCAAAAGTTTACACAAAGAATCAAACCTTCCACAGTTGTACAGCTGTATGCTTAAGTATTTATTAAGAACATGCAAATAATTTAGCCCCCAAAGGCAACTGCTGCTGTCCCTTTCTGCACCCCTCCTGCCCTTCTGCTATTGGGGGGGCTGCTTCTTTCATATCGTTCTTCGGAATCAAAGCTTTGCTGTCTTCGCTTAGAAGACACGGTCTCTCCATGGATGTACCAAGAGGGCAACGCATATAATCCATCTTTTCATTTTGCATGAAAACATCTGCTGATTCTCCTAAAACTCAAATTTCTTGCTTACATTGTGATGGAGGACAGAGTCAACTGTCAGTTTATTATTTCCTATAGCATAGCTGGAAAGCTGACAGCCTGGGTTTCGAGATCCGAGCTCCACGTGATGGGGTGAGCTCCCGTCACTTGCCTCAGCTCCTGCCCACGGAGCAGTTCAAAATCATACAAACGCGAGTAGATAAATAGGTACCACTTTGGTGGGAAAGTAACAGCGTTCCATGCGCCTTTGGTATACAGCCATGCTGGCTACATGACCATTGAAATTGTCTTCGGACAACACTGGCTCCCTCAGCTACTAGCAATAGCAACAGCCCTTAAGACTTGTATACCGCTGCACCGTGCTTTACAGCCCTCTCTAAGTGGTTTACAGAGTCAGTCTACGGCCCCCAATAATCTGGGTCCTCATTTTACAGACTGGGAGGCTGAGTCAACCTTGAGCCCGGTCAGAATTGAACTCCAGGCTGTGGGCAGAGTTAGCCTGCAATGCTGCATTCTAACCCCTGCACTGCCCTCTAGAGTTGGACAGGGGAAACTTTTTCCTTTATGCCATATGTAAATTTTCTTATTACTCAGAATTAAATAGAAATTTGATTCCTTTGCAAGAAAAAAAAGACACCCCACCCCCCCAAAGAAGACCCTCCCCCAGAATGAAACCAAATCCTTTGGCATTGCTCCCTAAAATGTGTGGCTTAATGCTCAGAGTTGCCCATGGAAGAGAGGTTAGGATTTTCTTGGTGTGTGACTTGGGCCACAAGTTCCTTGATCACAACTCAACGGTCATATTTCTTCAGTGTAGATCCCTTGTTGTCTTTCATATTTGTTCAGCGTAGATCCCTTGTTGTCTTTCATATTTCTTTCAGAGTAGATCCCCCGTTGTCTTTCGGTTCCCTCTTGTCTATCAGCCGCAGACCCACACTTCAATTCTGTCAGGTCAGAAATATACCGGCCTTTGTGGCAATGCTTGCGCCTCGTGTCATGTCCCAGTGTTGTTGTACATCTTGTTTCAGAGATATTTTCCTGTAATGTTCTGTGACCTTTTTCCCTGAGTGCAGCAGACAGAGAAGCTACTCAGGGCGGAAAAATTGAGCTGTGTTATCTCTCCCCAAGGAGCCTCGCGTTTCCTTCTACCATTCATTTGAAAGCTATCATTTTCTTGATTTTTATAGCTGAAAACCACCATTGATTTGCTGGAGGTTGGATCTAAGAGTCTTTCCATTGACATGCCTATTGACAGTTTCCAGTATATTCTGCATCTCATTATCACTCTTGGCTAAACGATGCACCTTGTGGACTTGAGGGACAGCGCCGTCGATAGCTCTCTTCCACTCTTCGCGGCCCCTATTGAGCGTGGTGTCAAAGCAAGGTGATTTATGCGATTAGAAAGAAAATTTTCAGTTGGGCTGCTGCATAATTAAGCCACGGAGAGACTGACTGGTGACAAAACTAGGCCTGCCCAAAGTCATCAGCAAATCAGGAAAGATGTCTTGGGTAAGTGGCTTAGACATTGAAGAATCTCTTCTGGCGTCTTCCCCTTTGCCGTTTCCAAGGATCTGATTCTCACCTTCTGCGGATTTCTTGTTTCTGTTTCTCCAGCATTTGCTTCTGTAAGGGGGTGGTGTCGGTGGGGGATATTATTTCTTTACTTCCTTCCTGAGTGTCTCGTAGCATCTCCTGATGCAGTTCTGCAGATCTGCTTTTCTGGCCTTGTCAGTAGCTAAGCCTGAAAAGACGCTGGGTCTGGACACTCTCCGCCCGTGCAAAGTTTCCAGGCTGGGAAATTCTGCAGTCCCACCAAGATGGTCTCTGAGATCAATTACAATAATTAACATATCCCACGAGTCAGTCAATGCAGTATATTTCCTTCTGTACCCTGATGGCTGACAGTACAGTTTCCAGATAAAAGCCTGGCAAAAGAGGAATAATGGAGAGGGGAGAGTGGAAAATAAAGGATGCAATTTCTTTCAATCAATCTCAATCTCAGATAGTGTCATGGATCTGCCCCCAGACCCGTCTCTGGACACAAGTTCAGAGGAGGAAGGTGAGTTTCAGTTGGCAGAGGAAGGCATGGAGCCGATTGTTGGTCAGGATCGGGGCTTAGAGAGGGATAGCCAGAAAGAGCAGCCTCAGCTGGGTCAATTGGACCAGCCACGAGTTGAGGCTAAGAGAGGCAAAAACTGGAAAATCCTTAAAAACATATAAAAAACATCAGGCCAAATGGACAACCCAAAACTAGGTAGATAGCCTCCTTTTAATGCTAATGTAGTCTGTCTGTCTGTCTGTCCGTCCGTCCGTCCGTCCGTCCGTCCATCCATCCATCCATCCATCTACCTACCTACCTACCTACCTACCTACCTACCTACCTACCTACCTTCCTACCTACCTACTATCTATCTATCTATCTATCTATCTATCTATCTATCTACCTACCTACCTACCTACCTACCTACCTACCTACCGTCTGTCTGTCTGTCTGTCATTTCTAAAGCCTTTTCAACCAAGTTGTGCTGGAATGGAACGTACTATAGTACTTTGTATTAGCTTTTTAGCCCTACCTTTCTTATTCAACTAACTTGCAGCCTTTTGTATTAAACAAAAGATTATATACATCCCTGATTCAAAGGTAAAAATAAAGCAGGAAAAAGGAGGTGAAGTCGGACACATGTTCAGCAATGTAACACTTAAGAGTCCTTGGAAGAGGAATAAAAAATGAACAAGTTAGAATGTCTACAGAGTATTGTCTTCAAAGTGCCTCACTACTCTAGGTTGGATGCCTGTAGGAAGGAGCAGAGCTTTCGTTAAATGGTTGAAACTATCCTGTTTTGAACACAGTGTCCTATGGACATTGCTACAAGATTGTGATTCTTACACCAGCCAGTCTAGCTGGGCCTAGGTCGGCTTTGCTTTGAGTGTGTAGGTAAACGTGAAAAAGAGATTGGCTTGACTAAAACCATGCTCTGAGTTCATGACACAGGCAAGAACCAACCATAAATTTCTTGATTTATCTCTTCCTCTTTGCTCTATCAGTCTTCTTGAAGGAGGCGAAGGATAGCTATGGGTGCCTAAGGCGCACACAGTTGATCTCTTCTGACATCTTCTCCAAGATTTATAACTCTTTCGTTTCAAAACGGGTAGAACTGCTTGGCCAAAAGCAGAGGAAAAGTTATGAATATTCACAGTGGGAGAATGTTGACGATTGTCACGTCACCTTCAGTTCTGAAAATAATCTTTAACATCAATCATTTCTCCACGGCTGTTTTGATCATCGTTAATTATCCTTGCCAGGTTTAATTTTTATTATGAAATTGTTCCGCATCAAGTTATTCCGGTTTCATTTCCCATGTGTCTCTTACTCTGCTTTGGAGCTGTGATGACATCACACGCATGAACACATTGTGGGACAAATGACACACACTGCGTCATTTATGTGGTGTCATTTATGGCATGAGTGATGTCACTTGTTCCCCTTCTCCACCCATGAATCCCTACGTTTCTTTATGAATGACTCCAAGAATGACAATTCAGGGTGAAAAGATGGACCTCAATTTTTACGTATGTTTCCCATCTTTATTTTTCCATTCAAGATAGAATGATACGTGGAGATCCGTACAGTCATAACAAATAGAAGGATTACCTGGGAAAACACACTCCATCTAATATAGTCTGCTCAAGTAATATGTCTTTATAGTCTAAGCAACAATGGGCTACACAATTATTTCAAGAAATGACTGGAAACATCTCTTTTCAGCTCAAAATCTTCTCTCTAAAATGAAGCGCTGTCGGTTCCCAATTAGTAAGGGTGACATTTTTGTCACAGGGCAAAAGAGCTCTTGATGTGTAACAGAATGACTTCCCTGCTTGACTTAGTCAAGTCTAAAAGTTAATGCCATCTTAAAACTTTTTGATTTCTTTTGATTTTAGTACGACTGAAATGAAGTCCACGATTTAGAGGTTTTATTATTAATAAACGCTGCAGCTGATGTTAAATTGAACAGAACATCCTGGGCTGTAATAACCCAGATATTGTAAGAGAATGAGAAGAGAAAAGATTGTCACTTAGCCTATTTAAGCCATGAAAAGGGTGGCTACGTGGAGGAAGAATTCAGATTTTTTCATCTGAGCTACTGTAATCAGTGCCAAAGCTGTGTTATCTTGGTGACTCAAACAAACTATATAAGGCTTCAGTTTGCATCAAGTGAATATTCTAATAGGACTAATAATGATGCCTTTATTAATAATTAGGGGCTTTGGAAAACTAGGCTCAGGATTTCAGCTCCTCTGATGCCTATTAAGAAACTGCTAAGAGAAGATTTCCACTAGAGTTCAGGATTGGCTCATATTGGGAACCAATGGGACTTTATATATTTCGCAGGCATCCTTTATATTAAGAACCCCAGACTGGGACCGAAAAGACCCTGGTTTTCTTTTGAGATAGGACATCCATTGCATGGCGACTCTGCATAGGCCAGGGGCTAGGTGGGATGTTTCCCTTTAATTATTAAATTCATATGCTGCCCAACATGCTGCTGCAGTGACCCTAGAGGGCATACAGAACGGCAAAAAGGTGAAAAAGATACAAGACAATTAAAATTAAGTCCCCCAAAGGTGCTTTTTTCAGGAGGATTTATACTCCTTGCAGACAGCTGGTCATTTGCATCCTTTTAGAGAGTCGTTGAGGCCACTTGGAGGTTTATCTCTGTCCTCAGGGTCACCTGAGTGGTGCAAATGGGTGTGGAGTCTCCTTGGCTACCGGATGTTTTTTGCCCTGAGTCCCTTCAATGTTGAACGGATTTCCAGAAAACATTGCAGACTCCAGGAACTGTTTGCTCTTCAGTTTGAGATGCAGACAACACAGACTCATCTCCAACAGCCTTGGTCTTCAACAGTGAAGGGACCCAGGGCACAAAGCACAGAGCCTTTGACCCCTCTGTCAGGAAGTAGATAGCTGACCAATAGCCTTTGCCCAGCTTTATCATGTATTTCCTCTTAATAAACTTCCTTTCCATTGGAGTTATAAAGTTTGCTTCCCTAATTTTTGTTCGGGAACATATTTTTTTTTGCCCTCCACAGAGACTGCTTCAAGCTCCAGCATATGGTTCATGCATAAGTGATAAATTACAGTGGCCCAATTCTTCTACTACACTCAGTCAAAACATACAACCTATAATAGTGTAGCTGGCTTACCTGTGTGTAACACAGCTCTTGTGCAGTAAAATTAGTGGGAAGAATTAGACGTGGCTCCTGGAGGAAATTTGATTAATTTAATTAATTTATTTGAATTAAATTAATCAGGATGACTAACAAAAATTGTAGTTTGTTTAGTATGTGGCGATAACTTTTTGGGATGTAATATAGAAAGTATATACAAAGTAAACTCCAGGCTTTTGGTGCCTGTTGTTCTTTTCCTTAGTTTTTTTTCTCCCCAACTTTGATCAGGAAATCCTAGGGCAGTTGTCATTAGACACACAAGTGTATGAAATAATGGCACAAGGCTAAGCTAGCAGAAAACATATGGAACGTTCATCTTGAAGCCATGGATGGGAACAGGCCCTGCCACAGTTGTCCCCCCCCCCCCCCGGGATTGTCAAGAAAGGGAGAGCTTTTGGAGAGAAAAACCCAATAGCACAAGAGATCAAAGTGTGTGTCTGTGACTGGAATACCCCCAGGCTTAGTGTGGGGTGAGAGCTGTTGCATGGTGAACACTATTCTTACAGTGCTCCAACAGCCAACACCTCCAAATTTTAAATACTATCTCTTGATAGTCTAAGGAGGGATTATTTTATCTCTTCTGCATTCTGCAGAAAGTAAAAAAAAATCTCGGTTCTTTGCACGCCTCCAAGCGAACAGAATGAAGCAAGCAGGGCAAAAGAATATAAAACAAGGAATAAAAAAGCCAAAAAGGAATATATTCACATATATTATTACTCTTTCAGTCAGTTTGATGCTGTCACCTCCATTCCTAATTCATCCAACTGGGCATATAAGTGAGGATAAAGGAGCAAATTCTAAGCAAGGCTTTGTCTGGTGGAAAAAAGCCAAGAATTTAGTTTAGGTAAACAAATACGTGAAGAACACAAAACCAAAAGTGAAACTTACCACATATTGGTTACTTGCAGGTTGCAGTAAACATAGAAAATAGCAATAGCACAAGCAGACGTATATACCGCTTCATACTGTTTTACAGCCCTCTGTAAGCAGTTTACAGAGTCAGCCTGTTGCCCCCAACAATCTGGGTCCTCATTTTGCCGACCTCGGAAGGACAGAAGGCTGAGTCAACCTTGAGCTGGTCAGGATCGAACTGCTGGCAGTGGGCAGAATCAGCCTGCAATACCACATTCTAACCACTGCGCCACCAGGCAGTAAAGATATAGTATTGTATATTTAATTCTTCTTGCATGATTATATCATGGAACTGAAAATACCTGCTGTTTTTTGAAGAGAGTCTCATTTTGGAAGGTATTTATTACAAGTTGGAAATACAGAATATAGAATAACAAAGAGTTGGAAGGGACTTTCAAGGTCTTCTAGTCCAACCCCCAGCTTGAGCAGGGGACTCTATGCCATTCCAGACCAATGGTTGTCCAATCTCTTTTTGAAAACTTCCATTTTTGGGGCATCCACAATTTCTGAAGTCAAGCCGTTCCACTGATTAATTGTTCTCTCTGTCAGGAAATTGTTCCTTTAGTTCTGTCACTTCTTATCCTGCCTGCAGGTGCCTTAGAAAATAAATTGACCCCCCCCCTCTTGTCTATAACTGCCCCTCAAATATTGGAAATATTTGATACGTTCTCCCGCCTCTTCCATTGCCCTTACTTCTGATCGGTGTTATCTTCAAAGGTCCAACATGTAATTTCCTAATTTACTTATTAACAGATTCATTTTTGTGAGTTATGGTAAAATCAAATGCTAGAAACCAACTCTGAGGTCTTGGTACAACTGTGAGATTCAACCTGGAGAACAGAAGGCTGCAATATTGCGGGATACAGCTTAAGTTTGTTTTCTTCATTGGTAATTGGGTGTGTGTGTGTGCTGGGGTTTTTTACTCAAAAATGTGAACAGTTTTCACAACTCCACTGTGGAGCTATCAAATATCCAAATATCATTGACTCAGTCCCATAAGCCCCGTGTCATTGATTTCATGAAGTTTCATCAAAATCAGTGGGACTGAAATGTACTATTTTTGGGGGTAACCTGCTACAAATATATAACTGTATCACATATGGTTATATTTTCCAAATTGTCAGCATAAATTGCCTTTTAAATGTGTTCCGACTGAAATAGACCTTGAATTATTTTTTTTTAAAAAGGCAGATAGTTCTCCCGCCAGGTTCAGTTATTTGCTAGATAAGATAACAGAATAATTTTCTTCAAATCTTTTAAGTGTTCTGCAATTTTAAAATCAGACATATTTGTTCTTGCACCAGAAATCTTTAAGATACATTTAGATGTCATTTGCTGGGCAGAAGAAATCAAACAGAGAGGTAAGATCTCTTGTTTTCCAATCGATACATTCTCCCCCTTAATCAATGCAACACAGATTGATTTAAGTATAACAACAAATGATTGCTTTTAATGATGCAAATGAACCTGGCATGTTCACAAAAAAGAAATCCAAGCTTTAGCTTCCAATTTCAGCTAAGACAAATTTCACACTGAACTAGTGGGCAAAAAAGTGAAATTATAAAAGCCCAGTCTAGCACAATACCAATGAAGAAGAAAAATAACAGCTCTTAAAAGAAACCAGCATGGCTGCATAAAGAACTCTCTGATAAATTGAAAGACAAAAAGGACAAGTATAAAAAGTGGAAAGAGGGGCACATAACTAAGACAGAATATCAGCAAATAGCCCGAGCCTGCAAAGATGAAGTGAGGAAAGCTAAGGCTCAAAATGATCTAAGGCTTGCGACAAAAGTCAAAAATAACAACAACAAAAAAAGCTTCTTTCAACACGTAAAAAAACAAGAAAAAGGTTAAGGAAATGATTGGTCCATTAGTGGGAGAAAGTGGCAAGAAGGTGACAAGCAACAAGCTCTTGATGACCTGAACCTTGAGCTGCTTTCTATTCTGCACCTGGAGCAGGCATAGAAATCCTAGGACTCTGAGACTATACAGGGAAGTTGGGAAAACAAAATTCCCATAACACTATCCAGAAAACTACACGGAGATCAACCTAAACAGAACAAGAAGTAAAGGGTGGAAGATCATTAGAGAGAGACCAACCTAGAAGTAAGGAGAAATTTCCTGTCAATGAGAACAATTAATCAGTGGAACAGTTTACCTCCAGAAGTTGTGGGTGCTCCATCATTAAAGTTTTTAAGAAGAGACTGGACAATCATTGACGACTTAAGCAGAAGACTCTACCATTCTGGAAGACCTTTAACTCTATTATACTATGTTCTAAACCTTGGTGAAATTAGATAGATAGACAGACAGATAGATAGACAAAGTGATAGATAGATAGATAGATAGATAGATAGATAGATAGATAGATAGATAGATAGATAGATAGATAGATAGATAGATAGATAGATAGATAACCTTTATTGTCATTTTTTACTGTGGGCACATTGCCACACATTAAAAATGAAATTTAGTTGCTTGTTCTCAAAAGTGTACATGGGAGGTATACTTCTTACAAAATTACTTTCATTAATTTCACTAAAATTTTGTGAAGAAAACTAATTGGTGAATTGAATCACTTCAGTTACCAAAATACCTTGCCCTTATAATAAATTGGGAGAAATTGTGTTGCAAAAGTAAAGCTCAAAATTCCTAGGAACCAGCTAAATATTTAGCACAGAGCAGTTTCTCAACAACAAATGTATATTTTGTTTTCTGTCAGTCTGGTTTAAAAACTAGCCCCTCACTCAAAATAAGAGATTTTTATAGCTTTTAGAAAAGCCCAATATTTTAAAATGAGATGTTTTTAAAAATGTGGTAATTTCTCTTCTTTTGTATGGATAATGTGATTTGGGGCCATATTTGAAAACCCTTTCTTGTAAATGCAATTCACAATTTGAGTAGAAAATTACATTTTGTGTTTCGGTAATGATCCCATGAGTTTATTTTTGCATAAATCCTTTCTTTTATTTTGCAATACAAATCGGTTTAACGGAAAACAAAATGCACTTTCAGCTAAAAATGCAAATTGATTTCCTTAAAAAAAAAACCTCAGCGGCCTGAATTATGTTCTAAACTATGAGAATTGCTGGAATACTTATTATTTTTTTTTTTTTTTAAAGTGATAATTTGTATTTTTACTACTATTAACTTTTTTTATTGGTAATTTGAATATTTTAGTATAATGGTAAATTCTCACTTAGCAAGGATACAGCCCACATTTCTTGGCACGGCTGCAAAAAAACCTCTTTCTTCAAGACCCAGATATGAGGATTCTGACCTTAAGAAAACTAAATTGATTGTAAAGTCCAGAATTTCTATTTTTATGCTTTTCATATATTTTTTTAAACAGAAAACTCACAACTCCCTGCCCTTCTCTTATCGGTAAAATCATTTCAGTTGGCAGAAGTTGCTTTCTAAATCTTTGTGTGTCTCTGCGTTAAACGGAATAAAATGCCCGACTTTCCTATGCGTGGCATGCCAAAGAATCCTGGAATCTGAACACATTTGCATCTGTTTGGGGGTAATTCCCTGCATACGTTCCAAAATGTAAGCGATCCATCTTTCCCAAGGAGCAGCATTTGCTGGGAACAGTTGCCAATTTGAAACTTGATTGAATTTGTTCTACCACGCTGAGGCTTCGTTTGAGGTCTGAAATATGTACGTCTTTGTTTTTCCAGCTGTTGTAGCATTCTCAACCAACAGATTAGGCCCTGCAACTTTCACTACCAATGAATAACACACCAGCCATTAGACGAAGAAAACAGTAAACGAAGCAACGTAGTCATTCCATACGTTGCAGGAATATAGGAAAGGCTCAGGAGTAGTAGTGGGATTCAGCCGGTTCGCACTGGTTTGGCAGAACCGGTAGCTAAACTTTGTTGAGTTCGGAGAACCGGCTGAATGCACACTGCTTCTGGAAGTCCGTTCTAGGCCTTGGAGGTCTGCAGGAAACCTCCAGGCCTAGAACGGCCTGCCAGAATTGCATGAATGCCACTTCCGGAAGTCTGTTCTAGGCCTCCTCCTCCTCCTCTTCCTATTCCTCCACCTCCTTCTCCTTTTCCTTCTACTCCTTCTTTTAACGTTGCATGCTCTCCAGAGTCTTATGGAGTTGGGTGGTTTTCTAAATCATCAATCAATCAACCAACCAACCAACCAACCAACCAACCAACCAACCAACCAACCAACCAACCAACCAACCAACAAACAAACAAACAAACGCAACAATTTTAAAAAATGAATGAATGAAAGATTTCTAAAAGAATCTGGTGGCATAGGCAGACCCCAGCTTATGACCAGAATCGGGAGCCAAATTTCCATAACTAAGCGAGGCACTCATTCAGTGAGACGCATCCCATGTTACGTTCCCTTTCTGCCATGGCTGTTCGGTGAACCACTGCAGTTGTTGAGTGGATCACCAGGTCATTAAGCAAATCCAGCTTCTCCTCCTCCTCTCCCTCCCCAGATTGTCTTTGCTTATAAGAAGTTCACAAACGGGGATCACGTGATTCCCGGGATGCTGCGAGTGTGATAAATACACTTGGCTGATTTGCCAAGGGCTCAAATTTTGATCCTGTGGAGAGGTTGCGATGGTTGTAAGTGTAAGGATCGGTGATAAGTCACTTTTTTCAGTGCCGTTGTAACTTCCAATGGCTGCTAACTAAAGGGTTGTTAAGGCAGAGGACTAGCGATGCCACGGAAAACAGAAGGAGCAACTATGATAGTTGAAAGACAGAGAAAAGAAAATCTGTCTGACTGTAGTGATTTAGCAGGGCCACTAAGAACGGACAGTGAAGGAGATATAAATTATACCGTCCTAAAGCCAGGAATGAAAGCATGTTCTACCAAAACTACTAAGACCTTTGGCCTTTATCTTTTGAGAAAGATTTTTGCCCCGTTGCCTAGAAATTCCCAGGCAGATGGAAAAAGCACTGGAGAAAAGTTGCATACCAAAACCAAACTAAACCCTTTTTTATTTCCTACTTTGCCGCGAAGAAGGAGAAGACGTTGCTCAACAGACCTGATCTTTTTGCTCCATTGAAACATTTCTTTTTTTCCCCTAAATAACTGAGACAATGAAGCTGACGTTCGATCCCGGCTAATCAGTTACGCCTTAGGCATGTTCTGTCGCTTCGGTGATGGCCTATCGTACAAGGAAAACGTAATAATCACGGAGATAATGTACATGGTGTACTTCAAAGGCTTTAAAGTGTGAATAAATGCAAAGTTATTGTTAATTAGATTCATTTCCCATGAAGGAAAAATTGCCCCAATGGAAGAATAAAAGACCCAGCAAAGTAATTAAAAGCAGAATTAGAACAGAATACTATAACAGTAAAATTACATTTTATTCTGGAATATAATAACAGAATTCTTAAACCGTGCAAAAGAGGCACGCTGGAAAGAGGCACACTGGTCTTCTCTTTAAGGAAAGAAGAGAAAGCGGGAGTCACAAGGGCATGAGTGACCGTGCTCTCGTCACCTCCCGCCTGGACTACTGCAATGCTCTCTACATGGGGCTCCCCTTGAGGAGCATCCGGAGGCTCCAGCTAGTCCAGAATGCCCTTGTGACTTCCCGCCTGGACTACTGCAATGCTCTCTACATGGGGCTTCCCTTGAGGAGCACCCGGAGGCTCCAGCTAGTTCAAAATGCGGCCGCGCGGGCGGTGTTGGGAGGGACTTGTCGCTCCCACGTCACGCCGCTTTTGCGCGAGCTGCATTGGCTGACAGTGCCGGCTGGCGACCCCAAGGGGGAGGGCCTTCTCTGTGGGAGCCCCCACCCTCTGGAACGAACTGCCCCCAGAGATCAGGGTAATCCCTGATCTCCCTTCCTTCCGCCGCGCCCTCAAGACTTGGTTATTCCAGCTAGCGGGACTGGCCTAAGGGATTTTATAGGGGTTTTAAATTACTTTTAATTGGACATAGTTAAATATTTCGTTTTAATTAAATTTTTAATTAGGCATAATATGTATATATGTTAGTATTTTATCTAATTTGTCAGCCGCCCTGAGTCCGTAAGGAGAAGGGCGGGATATAAATGCAATAAATAAATAAATAAATAAATAAATAAATAAATAAATAAATAAATAAATAAATAAATAAATAAATAAATAAATAAAATAAAGTTGGAAGACCCCTGCTCTATGTCTTCTGAATTTCTGTTGATCCTTTTCATTCTTATCCACCTTGTTGGTGTTAAACTAGTAAAATATTTTTATGTACTTATGTGACTAACAGCAACAGTGTTATTGGTGGTAAGAATTAGCCTCCCACAACTATCCAGAATAGAATAGAGCTGGAAGGGACCTTGGAGGTCTTCTAGCCCAACCCCATGCTCAAGCAGGAGACCCGGCCTATGCCATTTCAGATAAGTGATTATCCAGTCTCTTCCTAAAAACCTCTAGTGATGAAGTACCCACAACTACTGAAGGCAGATTCTGTTCCTCTGGTTGATTGTGCTCACTGTCAGGAAGTTTCTCCTTAATTCCAGGCTGCTTCTCTCCTTGACTAGTTTCCATCCATTGCTTCTTTTCTTGCCCTCTGGTGCTTTGAAAAATAAGTTGAGCCCCCTCTTCTTTGGGGCAGCCCCTCAAATACTGGAATACTGCTATCATGTCATCCCTAGTCCTTCTTTTCTCTAGATAGCCATACCCAATTCCTGCAACTGTTTTTCACTTTGGAAAAAGCGCAAGGAAGAGCGACTAAGATGATTAAAGGCCTGGAGACCAAAACATATGAAGAACGGCTGCAGGATTTGGGTACGGATAATCTAGAAAAAAGAAGGACTCGGGGGGACATAATAGCAATATTCCAGTATTTGAGAGGCTGCCACAAAGAAGAGTGGGTCAAATTATTCTCCAAAGCACCATAAGGCAAGACAAGAAACAATGGATAGAAATTAATCAAGGAGAGAAGCAATCTGGAATTAAGGAGAAGCTTCCTAACAATGAGGACAATAAACCAGTGGAACAGAAGTTGTGGGTGCTTCATCACTCGAGGTTTATAAGAAGAGACTGGACAGCCACTTGTCTGAAATGGTATAGGGTCTCCTGCTTGAGCAGGGGCTGGACTAGAAGACCTCCAAGGTCCCTTCCAGTCCTATTCTGATTGACTGATTCATTGATTTTTAAATATTTCTTATGTTGAGATTCATAGGGCTGAACCTAGGCAGTGTTAAGTTCTGGGTAGCACTTTATTTCCTTCTGTTTTCCCCACTAAAGTTACAACAGAAGTTTTGGTTTTTTTGTTTTTTAAATTGTTGGGCCTCTCTTTCCCTTGGCCTTCTTCTTCTTCTTCTTTTTTTAACAAAATGAAAAATACGTAGCCCCGTTGTCATTTGTTAAAGTGTAGCAGAAAGAGCGAAACAGGCCACTGGATGCTTCATCAAGAGCACTCATTCAGGATGATGAATGTGGCTAAACACACATTTGTTCGTAAAACTTGCAGAGTGGATGAGCATCATTAAGCATGAGAAATAGGTGCAGCATGCTGGGGAG
>NW_015390785.1:9903-20390 GCF_001527695.2 Protobothrops mucrosquamatus | reverse complement strand
TTCTCCTTCAGGTTCCTCTGCTGCCTCTTGTCCAGAATGGCATAGTAATAGCAGTTATATACCACTTCACAGTGCTTTACAGCCCCTCTCTCAGTGGTTTACAGAGTTAGCTTATTTGCGCCCCAACAATCTGGGTCCTCATTTTACTGACCTCGGAAGGATGGAAGGCAGAGTCAACCTTGAGCTGGTCAGGATTGAATTCCTGGCTGTGGGCAGAGTTTGCCTGTAATACTGAATTCTAACCACTGTGCCACCATGACCCTTCCTTCCTTCCTTCCTTCCTTCCTTCCTTCCTTCCTTCCTTCCTTCCTTCCTTCCTTCCTTCCTTCCTTCCGACTTAGCAATAGCACGTAGACTTATATACCGCTTCACAGTGCTTTATAGCCCTCTCTAAGCAGTTTACAGAGTCAGCTTATTGCCCCCAACAATCTGGGTCCTAATTTTACCAACCTCCGAAGGAAGGAAGGCTGAGTCAACCTTGAGCCAGTCAGGATCGAACTCCTGGCAGTGGGTGGAGTTAGCCTGCAATACTGCATTCTAAGCACTGCACCACCACAGCTCCTGCTTGAGCAGGGGGTTGGACTAGAAGACCTCCAAGGTCCCTTCCAACTCTGTTATTCTGTATTCTGTGTTCTGTACACACTTACATATATGTTAGCCATCTCTTTTGGGACTTTCTTAATTGCTATCACTTCTCATGAATACAATAAAGCCTCAACTGTACATGGAGGAAGAGGGATAAAAAAAAACACCAGTAATTTTATGCAAGATTAGGTGCCACGAGGAAAAGCTTCATAGTTAGTAGTTTCAGACAAACGGTAAATCTCAGCAACGAGAAAGGAATACACCGAATTTGAGGCCAAGTCAAATCCCAGAAAAAATGTGAGAAGCATTAAATATAATGGAATAAATTTATTGACCATGACTATTGTTATTGTTAGAATATAAAGGTGAAGTCTAAGTGAATTTTATTTTCGTCTTGAGCGTCAACACAGATCTGGCAAGAGGGGAAAGTTCTTTAAAATGTGCATTAATAGCAATAAATTGGTACCAGCTGGAAGGTAAACAGGTTTTCAGAGTGTATCTGAGGTTTGTTTTTAATAGTAATGAAATGTAAATTGGGATATGGTGCAGAAAAGTATGCCAAGGAAAGGGTTTTATTTCTGCTCATTAGTATGACGAACATGCCTTGTTTATGGGAATAGAACTCTTATGAATGTTAATCCAAATGGGTACTTAATCAGCTTAATATGTCCATAATTATTCTTTGGCAAGAATTGCGCCAGCTTCATCCTACAAAACATGTCCTTTTGTTTAGGTGTAGAGGTTTGAACCCCATCAGATGATTTCTTATGTATTTTGAGTTGAATAAAATAATTACACGTACTCCTTGACTTATGACTGCAGTTGAGCCCAAGATTTCTGTTGCTACGTGAGACAGTTGTTAAGTGAATTTTGCCCCACTTTACGACTCTTCTCACTGCGGTTGTTAAGTAAATCACCGCAGTTGTTAAGTTAGTAACATGGTTGTTAAGTCAATCTCGGTTCCCCATTAACTTGGCTTGTCAGAAAGTCACGTGACCCTGGGACACTGCAACCGTCATAAGTACGAGTCAGTTGCCAAGCGTCTGAATTTTGATCACGCAACCGTGGGGATGCTGCAACAGTCCTAAGCATGAAAAATGGTCATAAATCACTTTTTACGATGGCTTTCAATGGTCACTAAATGAACCGTTATAACTTGAAGGCTACCTGTATTGCGTGGATAATAAAACCTTTGTTGGTTTTCTCAATGGTTCGGATTTGATTTGAATGTGAATTGGTTTGGTTTGGGATCATTTCAATATCGTGCGGTTGAATTTCTTACCTTGTGCTTCATCTCTGACTGTTGTGTAAACCTACCTGCAGCTATTTGCAGGGAGAAAATAAAATAAAATAAATTAGAGCATGTTTCTAAAACATACGTACTGCAGGTAGCTGATCTGCTGTGTACTCCTTAAGGATATTATTCTGAAAGCAGTATAAATTTTTCAGCAAGCGGGCCTGACCTAGGGAGGATTTTAGGCAGGGATAATTTTAAAAGTATTTTAATTGGATACACAGCTTGTAATATTTGGTTTTAATTCGGCTTTTATCGGGGTTTATTTTCTGTATTTTTGTATTTTGTAATTTTTTATATTTTGTGTTTATTATCTGTTTTTAATATGCTGTGAACCGCCCTGAGTCCTATGGGAGAAGGGCGGTATACAAATTAAAATAATAAATAAATAAATAAATAANCCCCCCTCTTTTTCCCTGAACTATTCTTACTTCTTGTTCCGAAGATAAATTAGTGTCTTCTAAATAATGCAGTGAACCCTAATTCTCTTTGATTAGTATCGAGTTAGATGATAGCGACCCATTGAAATTGGTCATCAGCATAAATAATGAGTGAATGAACTGATAAAATGCAAAGTCGCCAGCCGTCATAAATCAAGTGAAATCCACTTTCTCTGGAAGTCACTGAAATTAGAAGTCCATGCTCCTATTAATTATTTTGCCTTCTGAAGCCGACAGTGTTATAAATCAGCCTTGAAAGGCACTTCAGTTGCACAGCTGAAGGAGTAAGCGTGCCTGCAAATTGTTTTGTATACTCACCTAATTGTTTCTTAAGTAATCCACCTTTTTATAGTCGGACTGTAGAACTGCTAAAAGGGCAGTCCAGTTGGGCAGCTTAATAAAAACTGGGAAGCCAGCAACACAGGCTTTTAGTCTGGTCAGGATATCTCCCCTTTGATGGAGGGTCAATTCACTCTTCTCTCTGGTAGAGTTGGGAAGGGGTAACATGGTGGACAGCAGATGTGTAAAGATCATGTTTGAATATTATCATCTTCATTGTCCCTAGAAACAGATATATTGGGAGGGAAGGAATGAATTGGAGAAGGAAGGAAGGAAGGAAGGAAGAAGGAAAAGAGGAAGGAAGGAAGGAGTTGGATGGGTAAGAGGAAGGAAGGAAGGAAAAAGAAAGAAAGAAAGAAAGAAAGAAAGGAAGGAGTTGGGTGGGCAAGAGGAAGGAAGGAAGGAAGGAAGAAGGAAAGGAGGAAGGAAGGAGTTGAATGGGTAAGAGAAAGGAAGGAAGGAAGGAATTGGGTTGGTAAAAGGAAGGAAAGAAGGATTGGGTGGGAGGAAGAAAGACAGGTTAAACGTTTGCATGTACCATTGTTCTTAAAGAAGTGAAATCACGATAAGATTTTTTAACTACTACAAATCTGTCCATTTCCCCCTCAGCTGATTAAAACCTTAAATAGTAGGAGCATTTGTTGGAATCTATCTATCTATCTATCTATCTATCTATCTATCTATCTATCTATCTATCTATCTATCTATCTATCTATCTATCATCTATCTATCTATCTATCTATCTATCTATCTATCTATCTATCTATCTATCTATCTATCTACCTACCTACCTACCTACCTATCTCTCTATCTCTCCATCCATCCAATGTATACGGTCGCGTGCCTGGCTGAGGAATTCTGGGAGTTAAAGTCCACAAGTCATAAAAGGGCCAAGTTGGAAGACCCCTGTGTTAAAAGAAGAGAAGTATAGATAAGCTGAAAACCAGAGGAACAACAGTCTCCCTCAAGTTTCAGGATTGCAGTTTGTGAGTGCTTGTGTACCTGTCCCATTTAAGAACACAACAAAGTCTCCAGAAGTGCCTTTTTCATAGCTCAACTAGCATTTCTTCTTGGCCAAAAACCTGAACTGGCCACGATCATTCAGACATTAGCTTTCATAAAACAACCTCAGAATGTGCGGAGTAGAAAATTTTGATACTTCCTCATTAAAAATGAAGGGTAGGTACAGGTTGAAGTGCTGAGAGTTACAACTCAGCCTCCCAATTTTCACCTGCCTGTGACTGTAAGTCCATTTCAACACCAAAGAGCACATTGGATGGAGGCAGCTGTTGAGTAAGTTGACTGATTTAACCTACTCTCAGGGCCTCGGCTGTGCTGCTCTTGTCCTCTTATTTTGGATACTGAGTCAATAATACACTATGCTTAGTAAGCTGGGTATTTATAAATAAAAATTAGTATATAAAATAAATAAAAATATCAATATTATATAAAGGTATATAAGCATTATATAAGGGTATGAATAAGCATTATATTATGTTGGCCTAAGAATCTGCTAGTGTTAATTGGAAATAAAAACAACAACAACAATAGGACCACATCATTAGAATTCCTGGGCATCTGTCAGGAAATTGTCAATGGGACTCAGGATCTGTGGCTGGACAACCAGTGTCTAGCCCTGTAGGATTTACTGGAACTCTATTCTATTCTATTCTATTCTATTCTATTCTATTCTATTCTATTCTATTCTATTCTATTCTATTCTATTCTACATTCTGTTCCATTCCATTCTATTTTATTCTACATTCTATTCTATTCTATTCTATTCTATTCTATTCTATTCTATTCTATTCTATTCTATTCTATTTTATTCTATTCTATTCCATTGTATTCTACATTCTGTTCTGTTCCGTTCTGTTCCATTCCGTTCCGTTCTGTTCCATTCCATTCTATTCTATTCTATTCCATTCCATTCCATTCCATTCCATTCTATTCTATTTTCCATTTTATTGTATTCTATTTTCCATTCTATTCTATTCTTTAGCTTATGATGAGAACATGACAGAAGAGAAGTAAACATATATACAGAGGCCACGTAATTACAAGTAAAACTTCAATGATTGTACCACAGTGGCCTCATAACTGGAGGGGCCTCTGGTGTTGCTTCATGCAGATCTTCTAGGGAACCAGAGAACGCAAACTCTTGCGCAATATGTTTAATAGTTAATAGCACGAGCATCCCTCCCTCTGGTCTCTATTTTTTTCCTGCCGTTCAGTAGTTACCACCATGATGGATGTTTTTGGATAAGCCTCAGAAAGTAGCATAAATGCCATTTTGTTGGAATCTCAGATCATCAGTTTCAGCGCAGAAATAAATTACCCTGCTCCATAGTTAAACAGCCCATCTTCAGAGGATCTATCATCTTTCAACTAACTAATTATTTTAGCATAAACGATCAGATCCTAAGTACTGGATGTCAGTCGGAGACACAAAACACGTTATTGGGTTTACAATATAAGTTCCTTCCAAATCGGGTGTCTGTGCTTTCTTAGGCCATTGATAAATAATCTGTATGACTCATAGCATTTTGTCTTGCCTCTCCCCCCCCCCAAGGATAGAATAGGCCCCAAGGTTGAAAAGTCTCCTTTGATCTTTCAGAAAGTTTTTATACTGGGGGGGGGGGGGAGCAGGAGAGAATTGAGAAAGAAAGTGCCTTCCCCCACTTCTTTTAAATATTCTTGACAAATTGAAGGTTGGGTTGAAAAGATGTCCTTACTAGCTTCCTAGCAGACAGCCCATCTGTGCCTGTAAACTAGATAAATGATTTATGTCACTCTTTCCCAATTCAGGGGTGGGCAGAGAGGCTATTTTGATGGAAGGACACCTCTTCATCTTGATTTCAGACTGACCTTCTTCTCAAATTCCCGGCAACAGTGGCAGCTGATCAAAGGCCGCTATGTTCACTCAAAACTTTCCACTTAATGGATAAAGAGGTCAGGATCGGAAGGAAGGAAGGAAGAAAAGAAGGGAGGGAGGGAAGTGGAGGGAGGGAGAGAGAGAGCAAGGAAGAAAAAGAAAGAAAGAAGGAGAGAGAGAGAGAGAGAGAGAGAGAGAGAGAGAGAGAGAGAGAGAGAGAGAGTCCACACAAGTTCCACCAACTGAGTGGGAGAAATAGGTTTTACACTGCACAAGGACAATGAAAAACAACCTGCTCTAATAAGAAAGAAAGAAAGAAAGAAAGAAGGAAGGAAGAAAGGAAGGAAGGAAGGAAGGAAGGAAAGAAGGAGAGAGAGAGAGAGGGAGGGATGGAGGGCAGGAGGGAAGGAAGGAAGGAAGGAAGGAAAGAGAAAGAAAGAAAGAAAGAAAGAAAGAAAGAAAGAAAGAAAGAAAGAAAGAAAGAAAGAAAGAAAGAAAAAGAGAAAGAAAAGAAGGTGAGGAGAGTGACTGATATTTGTCTTTCTGAAATCCACTTTACGGCACAGTGGGGGTTCACTGCAGTATTGATTATGTAATAGATGAGAGAAAAAACTAGCCAAAGGAGGAAAAAAGGATGCAAATCAAGATATGGGGGTATATGGCTTTGAAAAAACAGGAGAGACGTTAAAGTCTTGAGGATCTGATTTCCTATTTTTCTTTTGGTCATACAAGAGATGACTCTGCTGCAATATCGGACTTAAATGTTTAAAATGAGATCAGATTGTAAAGTAGCTTTTAAGATGAATCTTGATGATTGAATTCCAGCCCATGTAGGTTTTGACAAGTTAAGTTGCACACATACCATGCAATATTACATTATCTATCTATCTATCTATCTATCTATCTATCTATCTATCTATCTATCATCCATCCATCATCCCTCCCTCCATCCATCCATCCATCCATCCATCCATCCATCCATCCATCCATCCATCCATCCATCCATCCATCCATCCATCCATCTATCTATCTATCTATCTATCTATCTATCTATCTATCTATCTATCTATCTATCTATCTATCTATCTATCTATCTATCTATCTATCTATCTATCTATCTATCTATCTCCATGGTGGTGCAGGGGTTAGAATGCGGTATTGCAAGCTAATTCACTGCCCACTGCCAGGAGTTTGATCCTGACCGGCTCAAGGTTGACTCAGCCTTCCATCCTTCCGAGGTCTGTAAAATGAGGACCCAGATGGTTGGGGGACAATAGGCTGACTCTGTAAACCGCTTAAAGAGGGCTGTAAAGCAGTATGAAGCAGTATATAAGTCTAAGTGCTATTGGTATGGCTATTGACTCAGCCTCCCATTCTTCCAAGGTCTGTAAAATATGGACCTAGATTGTTGGGGGCAACAGGCTGACTCTGTAAACTGCTTAGAGACAGCTGTAAAGCACCGTGAAGCGGTATATAAGTTTTAAGTGTTATACAGCTACTGCTCCCTCCCTCCCTCCTCCATCGCTCCCCTCCTCTCTCTCTCTTCCATCCATCATATCATCCATCCATCCTAGTGTCCTAGTGCAGGTCACATTCTTTCTCCCACAACAAATAAGAATTAAAAAATGTAATTCATTGGTCCATGCTACTATATTTTATCCAAATGCTTTGAGCCCTATTAAATCTGAAAGAGCACACATTGCAACCACACCCACGCAGACACAAGGTTGTTTTAAAAACCAGGTATGCTTTCGTTGATTGGGGGAAAAGAATTATACCTCTGGGATGGGGAAAAGAGACTCCTTATTCAATTTGACTGGAATGTTTCCCAAGGAAACTCTGATTCCCAAGTGCTTTTAAACAAACTTTTCACTCATTTATCCTCCCCTCCCCATGCCAAAGTTGCAGCAACCAGCCTCTGGAATATATTTCCAGATAGCATTCTTTATTGTGTAATGTGTCTAATAGAAAGCGTGTGTTTAAATGTGTGTAAAATTTCAATGATCCACAATGGGCAGCAAACTGAGATAGGGAGTCCTTTGCACAAATTGAACGTGAGAAGTTAGTATATTCTGTTCTGTTGTTTTTTTCTTTAAATCTTGCATATGCATGCATGTATGCATGTATGTATGCAGAGAACAAAGACGACCCTGTCCTTTGGTATTGATTTATTAGATTCTCTGGCATTTTAGTAGTGGTCGTTATGTTATATTTATGGGATGAATGTTGGATTTGCTCATTATGTTATCCTCATTTATTTTACATACTTTATGACTGGCTGCCGTTCAGCTTTACATTTAAAGCTTTATTGCAGCTGCCAGAATGGAAGGTGCGGAGAAGGATGAGCTGATGGGTGGGAAATTTACATGTTTACTGTTGCAATCATGATTTATTTAATCTTTACATATAAATATAGGCTGGGATTATTACTTCCCCCCACACAAATAAAGTATATGTTTATACTGAAGGCTGACCTTACTTTATTTGGGAATGGGGGGGAGGGTGGCCAGGTGCCAAAGACCAGGATCACACAAGAAGTTCCAATTAATCTGATTTATTATTAATCATGCCTACGCAGAAGAATCTACTCAACCAATGGTTAACACTATTTTGGTGCTTGAAAAGGGTGAGTGGAAATTGGGAGGGGCTGGAGTTAGCCCGTTTGTGACTACGTAGCGATTCTAAGCTGATTCCTCTTTTGACTCTGCCCCCATTTTCTTCCACTCCTTCCCGTACATTTTCTTTAGCAACTCTGTTACGGAGTTCTGTTTAAAATAAAAAGATGGATTTCCTTACAATGTTTCATTATGTTATCCTAATTGGAAGCAACCCGTGATTGGAGCTGAAATAGGTTAGTATAGAGAAGGTTTCTACGTAGTCTATCTGTGATGGACAAGAGGGAAGACAGGCCGACTCATTGTCCAATGTAGGAACGAGAGTTTCCACTTTATTTGGGTCAAATGTCATTTTTGTCAGCTTCAAAAGGTGTGACCTCCTTGTTTCTCGTGACGTGCAGATATTTGATAAGTTAAAGTAAGATATTAATTCATGTCTATACTTTTATCTTTTCCCCTTTTTCTAACTTATTGAAGAGCAAGGAATTCCTAACTTATAACCTATTTTGCTGTGGAGACGCTTTTTTGCTTGCAGACTTTTCCTTACTCAGCTAAGTAACTTCTTCAGGTGTCATTGAAGAACAAAACATCTGGAATATATGACCACGTTTAGAAAGCATCACGGGCTCCACAGCTCAACCCTGAGCTACATGTATCCTCTTCTGTTTTTCTGTTTTTCTGTTTTTCATTTTCCTTGCTTAGTGCTACCAATTACAGACGTGCTGAAATCATTTTATTGGGGTGCGTGAGTTTTGTAGGCAATTGCTAGGATTTCCTGAGAGGCCCTCTTAATTCTAAATTAAGAAGATGAGCTAGCAAATTGTTAGAAGTGTACAGAGGAGTCCTTGTTAAATGTTCAAACTGTAGTGAGTTGTTTCAGTGTCAGGCAAAACATAATTGCCTCTAAAACATTTCGCTGTTTAGTATAAAGTAGACAACCTAGGATTCATTGGGTCATCCTTTCAGAGATACCTCTTTACCTAAGGAGAGAAACCAAAAATGCAATGGCAGTGGGAATAACTTCTGACTTCCTGCTGCCTTCCCCACTGACGTTGCTTGGAGCATCAGAAGTCATGTAAACACGGTTAACCATAACAATGCTGCAGGGGCCACAACTATGCAAACACAATTAGGGTGAAGTTACTTGAAATTTCAACTGCATGGGAGTAATGGGTCCCGAATTGTGTATGCATTCTTTAAAGGAGTGCATCTGGGGTATCCCGATTGAAACATGTTTGCGTTACGGTGCACCATTTGGGATAATTGAAGATTACAAACAGACAAAAAAATAATTTTTTTAGTAGTATAGAGAATACAGTTCAGAGGTGAAAATGGCTCTTTTCAGATGCTTCCAAATTGAAAGGCAGCACATTTTTTTTCTCCATATTTGTTGCTTAATATTACTCGGCTTTGAACGGTCTTCTTTTTGAAATTGATTCCATTCAGTTTGATTTGCAAATGCTATCCGAAGTTAATGAATAAATTCTTCTAGACAGGGGCGCAGGCATCTGCTAATCAATGTTCAGCGTTGAATATTAAACTGAACAGCAGCCCATGAGGCATCATGTCTGGTATTTGTTCACTTACCAGAACTAGCTTGCTTCCCAGTGATGTGCATCTCATTTGGAAATATCAGATTCATCCCTCACCAAAATTGGGTGAGGGGTGAACCTAGATTGGTTTATGGAAAGAGGCTTCACAGCCTGCATTTTTTAAAGGCAGAGATGCAGTTTGAGCTTGAAAAATTTGGCTGCTGACCTTCAGCTGAATATAAAGCAGGATACCAAGCCTTAGAGGTGTGTGTTAGTGTAAGTGTGTGTGTGTGTGTGTGTGTGTGTGTGTGTGTGTGTGTGTGAGAGAGAGAGAGAGAGAGAGAGAGAGAGAGAGAGAGAGAGAGAAAGCATACAGTATAAAAGCATAGTTGCTAACCATAGGTCCATATTGCAGTTCTGTGAGATTAAAGTTCTCAAATTGGAAGATGTTTCTCTATATTGTTTGGGGAAACATCTGGTTGATGAATCAGTGAACAAAAAGTAGAAGAGTTTCTTTCTTTCTGTCTGTCTTTCTCTCTCTCTTTCTTTCTTTCTTTCTCTCTCTCTTTCTCTCTTTTTTTCATTTTTGAGTTATAAAAAAAACATTAAAAAGTAGACGGTCACAGAAAAACAATCAAATCTAGAGAATTTTGTGAGAGCAAAATTGTTTAGAAAGGTGTAAGGGAATGTTACAAGTAAAAATTACAAAAGAAATTATAATAGGATTTTTCTTTCACCTTTATAACTATACATATGTATGTTAAATGTGGATAGATGATAGACATCGATAGAAATAGATAGATAGAT
>NW_015390785.1:6968-8707 GCF_001527695.2 Protobothrops mucrosquamatus | reverse complement strand
CTCCTCCTCCTCCTCCTCCTCCTCCTCCTCCTCTTACACATAATCCTGAATGTATACTAGCCTTTAAATACAGACCTGGATGGTCATTAATGCAACAAAGACGGTATATCTCCAGTCTAATTCCTTTGGCACATATAACACAGTGCAATTCAGATGAAAGGATTTCTAGCTGACATCTGGGCACTTTAAGAAGGCATCTCCTTTCCAATGTGGTTGCTTTCAAGGCTCTTCTCAAAGGCTGAGTAGTCCTGGGCTGCATGGAGACAGGTGGGTCAGTCTTCAAAGCAGCCAGGGAAGATTGATTCAATTTCTATGCCTGCCCATCTCAAATTTATGGCTCTAGGTAGCTAGCAACAGATTTAAAACTTCATAAAGTGCATAACAATTTGTTTTTAAAAAAACTTTGACTGGATCCAGTCACTTTGGCACATTGTTTATAATTTTGCCTTTATATTAAGTATTTGACTGCATGTCTGAGGTTCTGGTCACTAGGAATGAAGTCAGGTTTCACAGCACTGATCAATTACTATTTTAAAAACAACAACAACAACCCACCATTGCTTTATTACTGTGATTTATCACCAATGGAACAGTCGTCCCCTGAATTTAACAGCAGGAATAACAACAGCGACAAGGGTTTGAAGCAAGCAAACAAACAAACAAAAAAAGAGCTTGTGAACTCAGGTAGGCTAATGAGGCCTGAATTTGGGACATCCCTTATCTGAAGTGCTGATGGTTTGTGGGATGTGTGTGTTGCGCTCTGAAATTAACTATTAAGCAGTGGTTCTGGGTGCAGTTTCCAGGGGAGAAAGGAGGGCAGAGATGCCCATAAATCTAGCGTGGTTTGAAGCGAATGTCACTAAATCTTAGTCCTGCGACTGTTGTCTGCTGGTGTCAAGAACTGCTCGGCAAGACGGATGTGAGGAAGGATGAGGAAGGTAGGATATTAAACCAGAGCACTGATAAGTTTAGTTAAGAGGCGGGAGACGTGGTGTCCTTGCGGTGACATTCAGCTGCCGGGTGTTTGTTTCCCTTTAAATAATACGGCCGTACATCTGTGAGAATGATGGCTTGGTGTTGGTGACATTGCCTCCTCACCAAGGTTACTGGCTGCAGGACAAGCCATATTCCCCCTTTCTCTTTTTCTCTCACACCCTGTCAATAAATATCCACTTGTCTGGGAAAGCGCGATAGAGATTTTTACAGCTGACACCTGAGCATCTTCATTTCCAGAAGCAATGAGTTTCAACACATGTGAATGCGAAGTGTGTTTGGGGAGGGGGGGGAAATTACAGGAATATATCTTTTCACCTGTCTCGTCAAAGAAAGCCGTTATCCATTTCAGACAACAGAAGCTCAAGGTCTGGAAAAACCGAGTCACCAAACGGCTCCCTCCCCACAAACGCGTGTGCCGCCATTTCCTTGCCGTTTGTTACCGGCTGATTATTAATGCCTTGGCTTCTTCTTCGGACCCTGAGCTTCTTTAGAGATGATCCATGATTGACAGCCTGTTGTTTTTCAGTGCCAAAACCCGAGGCTCCCCAGCTGATCTCAGTCTCCAAAATAAAAAATAAAATCTAAGGAGATTCCTACATGGCTTTTCTGGCATTTCATTCCTAAATCAGACCACAGGTAGTTATAGATAGTTTGTAGTCTAGTCTCTTCCTCTCCCTCTCTCTCCTTCTCCCTCCCTCTCCCTCTCCCTCCCTCCCTCTCTCTCTCCCTCCCTCTCCCTCCCT
>NW_015390785.1:0-6617 GCF_001527695.2 Protobothrops mucrosquamatus | reverse complement strand
GAATTCTGGGAGTTGAAGTCCACAAGTCATAAAAGGGCCACGTTTGAAGACCCCTGGCCTAAACCTTTTTCAAAGGCTAATAATTTGCTTCCAAGAAAACTTAATTGTACATTTTCAACTGCTGTTTTGAGAACATGGACTAGTTTGCTGCAGATGTTACTCTCCTTTAATTTACCGGTGTGCAATTTTCTGTTCATAAGTCAAGGAGAAATGAGAGAATCTACTCCCATTGAATATACACTGTTTTAATTGACTTCCTAGAATAAAGTTTGCAAATGGGTGCAGAGGGACCTTCTTGCCTGATTCCCTTTCGTAGTAAGATTTATTATTACCTCCATTTGTTCTTTCAGTCACACCATGTTTGGAAATCTTAACGGTTTGCCTGCCTGCACATTGATATAATACCGGATCCATGGATTGCCAAAAAGCATATATGTTTGTATCTCATGGAAAAATATATCATAGCATTACCTTGATATTTCATTATCTATTTTGCTTTGGAAACATGGTGAGTGAAGAAATACAGCCACAGCAAGGCCAGGCAGAGCAATTAATGTTCAGCATACTCCACTGAATTAGTTTTTTGCTAATTACAATCTGCCCTGTTTCCCCTCTATGTGTGTGGGTGGGTGATTATGTGTACACACACACACACATATTCTATTGAATTCTTGAGACTTTGGAAAGAGTGCAGAGAAGAGCAACTAAGCAACTAAGATGATTAAGGACCTGGAGACCAAAACATATGAAATACAATTGCAGGAATTGGGTATTTCTACTCTAACTAAGAGAAGAACTAGGGGTGACATGATAGCAGTATTCCAGTATTTGAGGGGCAACCCCAAAGAAGAGGGGGGTCAACCTATTGTCCAAAGCATCTGAAGGCAGGACAAGAAATATCGGATGGAAACTAACCAAGGAAAGAAGCAACTTAGAACTAATTTCCTGACAGTGAGGACAATCAACCAATGGAACAACTTGCCATCAGAAGTTGTGGGTGCTCCATCAGTGGAGGCTTTTAAGAAGAGACTGGACAACTATTTGAATTGTTGAGACTTTGGAAAGAGTGCAGAGAAGAACAACTAAGCAATTAAGATGATTAAGGGCTTGGAAACCAAAATATATGAAATACAGTTGCAGGAATTGGGTATTTCTACTCTAACTAAAAGAAGGGCTAGGGGTGACATGATAACAGTATTCCAGTATTTGAGGGGCTGCCCCAAAGAAGAGGGAGGTCAACCTATTGTCCAAAGCACCTGAAGGCAGGACAAGAAACATCAGATGGGAATTAACCAAGGAGAGAAGCAACCTAGAACTAATTTCCTGACAATGAGGACAATCAACCAATGGAACAACTTGCCTTCAGACGTTGTGGGTGCTCCATCGGTGGAGGCTTTTAAGAAGAGACTGGACAACTACTTGTCTGACATGGTATAGGGTCACCTGCTTGAACAGGGAGTTGGACTAGAAGACCTCCAAGGTCCCTTCCAGCTCTATTCTGTAAGATTAAATAACAATTTATCATTTTCCTCTTGACGTTATTAATGTCCATTTAATCTCAATTTAGTTCATCCAGTCAGAGTTACAGAGCTAAATGTATGGAAACAATATTTATCCCAGCAGCTGTTAAAAATCTGGGTCCATGGATTAATGTCAGTTTCTAAATGCATGGCGCTTTAGTTAATTCCATCCAAGGATAGATGATATCCTGTAGGAAGGAATATATTAGCAACTGTCATCCCAAAGGTAGTAAAAGTAGGCCGTGTATTACATAGAGGACTAAAAGGTCATGCCAGGAAGAGCTATTGGTAATAAGTCAATTAATTTTTTTATTTGAATTTTTGACATTTTACACATTTCTGGGTAAGCGTGACAACGGTTTTTCAGTTAGCTAAAGACAGATCCCGGTTTGGTGAAACAGGAGCCCTGTCTCGTCCCCCGCAAATCCTTTAAGTGATGAGCAAATGTGGAGTCAGCTATGCTGAGCTAATCCCCTTGGTGGGAGGGAAGAGAGAAAGGGAAGTATTTATGCCATCTACTTGACCAAATCGGTGTATTATTTGCGCTGGTGGGGCTTTGATGTGGCCTCCGCATTTTAAAGGGTTCCTCTTTGTGCTACATCCAGCCCTTCATTGCAACTCAACTGGGCCATTGTAAATGCTTTAATGGGGAGGTTTGAACTATCTGTTGGGAGCAGATGCTGGGCGGGGGGGGGCGGGCTCTTCTGCCAGATGTGGCTCACTGGGGACATATTTTGCCAGTGCCCCAGTCTCTGCTTTCTTTCTGTTCAAAACATTTACAATAGCCCAGCGGAGTTGCTGTGACCCACGAGGTATTTAATGCTACCAAAATCAGAGCGCCACATCGCTGCTCTTCTGATTTATCCAGGGAAACCTGGAATTCTCCTTAGAATGAGTCCCAGAGCTGCTTTTTTATTTTTTATTTGGATTTTCTTGTTTTTCTTTGAAGACGTTTCGCTTCTCATCCAAGAAGCTTCTTCAGCTGACCTGGATGACTGAGAATCTCCATAGACATTTTTAGAATGAGGTATTGATGCAGAATTATTTATAGTAAGGGTGTCCAACCAATTTTAAGGCTTATGGACTGCCATCATGTCCCCCCTATTTCTTCTTTTCTTTAGACTGGCCAAACCCAAGTCCTGCAGCCGTTCTTTGTATGTTTGAGTCTCCAGGCCTTGGATTATCTTAGCTCAGGGGGTCTTCAAACTTGGCCCTTTTATGACTTGTGGATTTCAACTGGCTGAGGAATTCTGGGAGTTGAGGTCCACAAGTCATAAAAGGGCCAAGTTTGAACACCCCTGTCTTAGTTGCTCTTCTCTGAACTTTTTCCAAGGTCTCAACATCTTTTTTGTACTATGGTGACCAAGAAGACCGAATGGAATGCAGAGCAGGAGAACTAGAACAATACCTCAACGATATAGTATTTGCAAAAGGCTTGGTTTTATTTTTTTATTTTTATTTTGTAGTTGTTTTTGCACTGATAGATAGCTAGGTAGATAGACAGACAGACATAATCTCTAAACCCCAGATCCTGCATAAACAGTTTGGCTTCTCTTTCGCAGCCTTTAGTTTCATTGTCAATTTCATTCTACTTTCCATGCTTGACAACTCCAATAGATTTATGAAGGAAACCCTTTCTGAAAGTCAATTAATCAATCATTTATTGTCAAATAGCAGCTTGCCATTATACAGTTTTAGCCATATGTCAGAAGAACAGATCCTGCACATTAATAAAATGTCCATAAATAGTTGCAAAGGAATATTTGGAATAACAAATCAGAACCCAAAACCAGAAAAATATCAGGATTGCAGTAGTAATGCACATTTTCCTGGATCTTTGTGGGACCTGTTAGTGGCTGAGCAAAATTATTTTTCTTCCTTAAATGTTATTTCTAATGTAAGAAAGTAAGAAAGAATAATTTGTCTTATAGAAATCTAGTGATATCTTAGGTGTGAAGAAAGATTAAATATATTTAATGCAAAGATTATTATTATTATTATTATACATTTCACATTCCAGTAGAAAGTTTTCTTTAAGAAAATGCTTTATTTGGCACTTGAAGGAACTTTGTTACCCCTTCAGAACAAAGTGTATTCTTTAAACGGGATAACAAAATTCACCCCTATGATCTTTCTTCAGACCATATAAATTTAATAAATAAATTTAATCAATCAATGAGTGAAGTCAATGCTTGTTTCTTCCTCTTCATGCCATTTTGGGGCTTATATGTTTACTTTTTACTATATTGTTGTTGCAGGGAAAATAAAGTCCTCGTTCATTTTATGTTCTCCTGCTGTTTTGCTAAAATCTCACAGACTAAATAACAGTGACTGCAGGAGAAGAGCAGGTACAACTGGGAGGCGGAATTAAGTGTGCCATTAGCTTGGAGTCCTTATGTTGTCACAAATGGTCCAAGTACAAGCCTGCTTGAATTCCATTGACCCTCATCTGGTGCCAATTTAATACTGAAGTTTAGTTGACTAGATGCCTGTGTATACATTTGAGCAATACTGTAAATCTTTTGAACTGCAATTTGATGCATGGTCCTGATCCTTTGTGCTTGTGATGACTCCCCTGGAGGCTTCCCCAGATACCGCTCTAGATGTCAGCTCAGGGGAGGATGAACCCATTCCAGGCACATTAGGAGGGAAGTTGGTCACTGGATCCAAGCAGCCGTCTGAGAGGGATTTGGCTGAAGCTGCAGCAGGATAGTCCTGAGGTGGGGAAAGCAGGCAGTTGCAGCCGGTCAGGGACGAGGAAGAGAAACTGCCTGCTGCACCTGATCTGAGAACACGTAGGGCAGAGAAAAGGCAGGAGCAGAGGAGGTCAGCCCTATTACTCGTGAGGAGGAAAAAGATGGGCTGCACCAGAAGCTGGCTATTTAGCACAGCAGACAGATGGAGGCGATGCTGGGAACAATATGTTTGTTTCTTTGCTGTGTGTTCTTGCCTTGAACATTGGATTGTGTCTCTTCAGTTGTTACCTTTGCCTTGCCTTTTCTTGTGGACTTGCCTTTGCCTTGGGAACGTGCTTTGGCCTCGTGGACTGGACTCACCTTTGTCTTGAGGACTAGTATTGGCTTCATTTGAGTAGCCTGTGGAACTCACTGGGATTCAGCTGGTGCTGGCATGAGGAATTGCTGGAATTGCTTTAACAAACACTCCTTAACACCCGTGGTATATGTTTCTGCATGAGTGGGACCGCACTGTGCTTGGCAGTCACTGTATACAATCTTTTCCCAACTGCAGCTTATCTTCTGCAAATAGATCGCTCTTTGCAAAGATGTCCTTCTGCCCTCTCCAGCTCTGTTTCAGAGGGACCCACACATTTGCTTGAGTGGAGAAATCCTATCTGTTAGTGACACCATGTCATCCCCGTAGAGTCAGATTTGGAAACAGCCCTGCGCTTATTGGAAAGAGGGGGGAATTTGTAAGTAGGTGGGCCATCAGCTGCCCCCTCCAGCACCTGCTTGCCTGTGGGTATTCCGTTTCTTCTTTCTATCTCTCAATCAGAGTCTTTTCTTGCGTCCCGTTGCTAGTCATCTGAGAGTGGAGTGCTTTCTTTCCCTCCCAAACAATAATATCAAAGTCGCACCCTCATCCTGATGATGGGAGGGATAAAACCCATCATCCCTGTTGAAGGGGGAACAGACTCCCTTTCAGGATGAGATGCACGCACCTGCTCTAAGCTGGGCGCAGCAATGCGAAATTTATAACTTCAATTTTTCACTCTTTGAATGTCCAGGTGCGGCCGCTACTGTAGATGTCACCCGAGGTCAGTTTAATTAAGATCAGCCCTTTTCTCTTGGCTGAAACCTTACGAAGGGCTGTCACGGAGGAGTCTCTCACCCTTTTGTCCGGTGCCAGCAGCTGGTGACAGCTTGGCAAATGATGAGTTCCTTGGCTTAAAACAAACTAAATTGCAGACAAAACAAGCCGTCAGCTGAGTAAATAGTGCACCTCTCTTTGGCTTCATGGGAAAGGAGGAGATTAGGAAGAGTACTTAGTGTTCATAATTACTAGCAAGAGGCAAAATAGTAGGCTCAGGCTGGCTGGAGATGGTTCCATTATATCCAATTAACACCCACTTGATTGTTCTTAATTGCTTGGGTTTGATGAGAGCAGAGCAGAGACATCACTGCTCGGGATGGCAGATACCACCTGGCCATTTGCTGGTGTTCGGAACCTACCCATGAAGTTGAGAAAAGTTCGTTCCAGAAGGACTGATGAATAATTATGGCGATTTTATAATTTGGGGTGGTTTTTTTCCAGAGCAGCGGGAGAGAGAGAGAGAGAGAGAGAGAGAGAGAGAGAGGGAGAGAGAGGGAGAGAGAGGGAGAGAGAGAGGGAGAGAGCACTGATATTTTAAAGTCTTTTTTGGGATGGGTTTAACCGTGAATTGGTCAACTGAAACAATTCTCTTGTGTCAACCTCCAGGTTGGGACTCCAAATGACGTTCCACTTTGCTGAAAGAGAGTCTGAAAGGAAGGTGTGAGTTATTGGGAACAACTTCTCTGCAGAAATGCAAGACGCTTTGTTGAAACCAGCAGTGGTGTGAAGGGAGGAAGGTCTTCTTCTTCATGAATAGCTTTTCTTTGCTCTCTTGGTGTTCCTTCCTTGGGTTAGAATAGAATAGAGCTGGAAGGGACCTTGGAGGTCTTCTAGTCCAGCCCCCTGCTCAAGCAGGAGAACCTATACCGTCTCAGACAGGTGACTGTTTAGTCAAGGCTCTTCTTAAAAATCGTCAGTGATGGAGCACCCACAATTTCTAGAGATATTCTCTCCTAAAACTTAAGAGAAAAACAGAGTGGGAGGTCTGGAGGTCCAGCCTTGGAGGTCTTCTAGTCCAACCCCTGCTCAAGCAGGAGACCCAAGACCATTAGGGCTGTCCACTAAGTCTCTTCTTAAAAGCCTCCAGTGATGGAGCATCCACAACTTCTGAAGGCAAACTGTTTCACTAGTTAATTGTTCTCACTGTCAGGAAATTTCTCCTTAGTTCTAGATCGGATGTCTCTTTAATGATCTTCTTGCCCTTCACTTAGTTCTCTCCTTGATTAGTTTCCATCAAAAATAAAATAATAAAATAAAATAAAATAA
>NW_015390784.1:30736-33385 GCF_001527695.2 Protobothrops mucrosquamatus | reverse complement strand
CCCCCCCCCCCCCCAGCGACGAGGCCTGAGGGAGGGGGCTTCCCTGCGGTCCGTCAGGGCCCCGAGGCCTCCTCAGGGTCCTCCCGGTTTGGGGGTCCCCCTCAGACCTCCCCCCCCTTAAGTTCGGGGTCAGGGGCCTCCTCCCCCGCCCTCTGGGAAGCCGCGACCCCCCTCAAGAGCCCCCCCGGCGACCCCCCTCACCTCCGGGTCGCCGATGCGCCTCCTCGCCGACATCCTGCCCAACTGTCAGCCTCGCCTACGGCCCGCCTCTCCGCCCGGCTCGCGGCGTCCCCCCCCACCGGCCTAGCCAATCCGCGCCGGGCTTCAGACTATCCCTCCGCTCCGATTGGCTGCGCCTCGCGCCAATCCGCGCTCTCTCCCCGTCCTCTGAGCGTTGTTGCCAAGTCGGACGCACCCCCCCCCTCAACGCCGCGGATTTTAAAAGTCCCGGTTCGGCTTTCCCTTTCGCGCGTGCGCTTTGGCGGTCCACGGGCGTCGGTGGTTTCCCCGGGCGACGAGAGACGCCTCCGCGCGTCTTTTTTTTTTCTTTTTCTTTCCCTTCCTTTCCGAGCGCCGCTGAGGCGGGATTGTGACGTAATCAGGGGGGCTTTGGACGCTTCACCGCGGTGTCCTTCCGCTGAAGGGGGTCTGCGCGGGAGGGGCGGGGCTTGCGGGAGAGAAGTAGTGCCTTTGTTTCAACGCGCGTTCTGAGGCGTGTTTTCCTCCTTTCTGCGCGCACACGTGTTCTGTGGGGTGTAGCTCCCCTACGGGTGCATTCAACTAAACTCAGAGGATCTTGATGTTTCCCCCTTGATGCCCTCATCTGTATTGGCTGCTCATTCTGGGATCTGGAATCCCAAACCATCTGAGGATATATGTGGTTGTGTGAATACAGCCAAGGTCCCGCCACCCCCAACTCACCATCCCCATCCAGGGCGTGGGACTCGTCTTCAACCCGAAATATTAACATTAAATTCCAAATCACTTCTGGTTTTTCGTTCATAAATTGCAAACCTTGCCTTTCAGACGACCCTCCCAATGAAGAGCAATTGTGTACAGAAACACCTCAGCTTCCACAGGCTGTTTTTCTCTTTGTCTGAATGGATCCCACTAGTTCACATGCAATTATAGGTTTTGAAGAAATTAAGCTCTAATGGGTTGCATTCACACAACAAATTTGATTCGGTACGAAAAGAGATAAAAAAGCATTATTCCATTCCATATTTTCTATTCTATTCTATTCTATTCTATTCTATTCTATTCTATTCTATATTTTATTATACTGTTCTATTCTATTTTTATTATTCTATTCTATTCTTATTATTCTATTCTATTCTATATTTTATTATACTGTTCTATTCTATTCTATTCTTATTATTCTATTCTATTCTTATTATTCTATTCTATATTTTATTATACTGTTCTATTCTATTCTTATTATTCTATTCTATTCTTATTATTCTATTCTATATTTTATTATACTGTTCTATTCTATTCTATTCTTATTATTCTATTCTATTCTTATTATTCTATTCTATATTTTATTATACTGTTCTATTCTATTCTTATTATTCTATTCTATTCTTATTATTCTATTCTATTCTTATTATTCTATTCTATATTTTATTATACTGTTCTATTCTATTCTATTTTTTATTATTCTATTTTTTATTATTCTGTTCTATTCTATTCTATTCTAAATCTGTGCCGGTTGCCTAAATTTGGGTCACATGGCTGTGAGGATGCTGTGATGGTTGTAAGTACGTGTGTGTGTGTGTGTGTGTGTGTATGATGAAGTCACTATTTTCAGTGCCATTATAACTGAACGGTTGCTAAATGATTGGCTGTAACTGGAGGATGACCTGTATGCTGGATTTGCATCCAAAGACCCGTAAACTGACCTAAAAATTTGATTTTATGCAGCCTAGCAGACTTCAAGCTGATGGGGGCAATGAACGCCAGACATAAATGTCACCATCCATCACGTCCTGAGGAATCTGGTCAGGATAAATTGAAAGAATGACCCAACAGGACACAAACTGAGTTGTGTGTGTGTGTGTGTGTGTCTGTGTATAATTTATGTTAAGATCAATTTAACGAGGGGCAACTCTTAATATTAGAATTTATTGAGATGGGGGAAGGAAAGGAGGGAGGGAGGGAGGAAAGAATGAAGGAAGGAGAGAGGAAGAAAGAAGAGAAAGAAATAAGAACAAGGAAGGAGAGAAAGGAGAGGGAGGGAGGAAGGGAGAGAGAGAGAGAGAGGAAGAACGAAGGAAGGAAGAAAGAAAGAACGAAACGGAGGGAAGGAAGGAAGAGAAGGAGGGAGGGAGGAAGGAAGGGGAGAAAGAAAGGAACGAAGAAGAGGAAAGAAAGGAAGGAAGAAGGAAAGGAGAAAGATGGAGGGGAGGAAAGAAAAAGAAAGGGAGAAAGATAGAAAAAGAAAAAGGGGAAGAAGAGAAAGAAAGGGAAGAAAGAAAAGGAAAAATATGGAAGGCGGGAAGAAAGAAAGAAAAAGAAAGGAGGGAAGGGGGGAGAAAGAAAAAGGAGGGAAGGAGAGAGAGAAGGAAGAAAGAAGGACAAAGCGAAAAAAGAAAGAAAAAGGAAGGAAGGAAGGAAGACCCAACTCGGCTTCCCCCACTCACCCCAGCC
>NW_015390784.1:20506-28838 GCF_001527695.2 Protobothrops mucrosquamatus | reverse complement strand
AGAAGAGAAAGAAAGGGAAGAAAGAAAAGGAAAAATATGGAAGGCGGGAAGAAAGAAAGAAAAAGAAAGGAGGGAAGGGGGGAGAAAGAAAAAGGAGGGAAGGAGAGAGAGAAGGAAGAAAGAAGGACAAAGCGAAAAAAGAAAGAAAAAGGAAGGAAGGAAGGAAGACCCAACTCGGCTTCCCCCACTCACCCCAGCCCCTCCCTCCCGCGCTGATTTCAACCCGCTCTGCAGACGCGCGTTCACACGTTCCTTCTGCCCGGCTTGCAAAACTCTCCGCTCCTCCCGTTGCAAACCTCGCATCGCGGAAACCCCCGAAAGGCGGGGCCAAGAGAGCCCGGGACGCGCATGCGCCTTTGCCCACGCGCCTGCCTGCCTTCTTCCGGACCGTAGCCCAGGTGAGCGAGAGCGCATGTGCGCTCTCCCCAGGACAGGGGTGGTAGGGGGGCAAGAGGGTTAGACGCCCCCTGGTGCTTTTCTCTGCAAGGAGGGGGGATCTCGGGTGCGGTGGGGGGGGGCGTGGATTTCTTTTTTAGGATGAAGGAAGGAGAAGACTGATTTTGGGGTGTGTGTGGAACCTTGCAAACAAACCCCCAAAATGCATTTGCTGGACAAGAGAAGGGGGGAGTTCACCCCCTCCCTAGGAAATGCCCTCTTTGGGGTTGCCCCCAGGAGCTTGAATTAATGGGGGAAAGGGTCCTGTAAGATTGGGGGTTCACTAATAAAGGGGAATGTTTCCAGTTCTGGGTTGAACTGGGGGGTCCTTGCAGACGTTTCGTGACCCAGCTAGGCAACCTCATCAGTGTGGAGAGCAGGAGGAGGAAGAGAAAAGAGAAGGAATAAAGGGAGAGAAGGAGGGAAGGGGAAGGAGGGAGGAAGGGGAGGAGGGGGAGGACTGTGGGGTCCTGGGTGCCCTCTGAGCTTGGTTGTTTCCTTGCAGACGTTTCATGACCCAACTATATAATATCATCAGTGCTAGAAGGGAGGGGGGTTTGTAGGGAGGAGGAGGAGGAGGGAGGAGGAGGAAGAGGAATACTGTGGGGTCCTTGGTGCTCTGAGCTTGGTAGTTTCCTTGCAGACGTTTCATGACCCAACTAGGGAACATCATCAGTGCTAGAAGGAAGTGGAGTGATATCAATGCAGAGCAATTATATGGACCATATAAGCCAGGGGTCTTCCAATTTGGCCCTTTTATGACTTGTGGCCTTCAACTCCCAGAATTCCTCAGCCAGCATGGGCCATATAAGCCAGGGGTCTTCAAACGTGGCCCTTTGATGACTTGTGGACTTCAACTCCCAGAATTCCTCAGCCACCTGTGCTGGCTCAAGAATTCTGGGAGTTGAAGTCCACAAGTCATAAAAGGGCCCAGCTTGAAGACCCCTGACGTAGGGATTCTAGGCTGATTCCTCTTTTGACTCCGCCCCCACTTTTTGCCCTCCCTTATCCTACACCTGGCAGTTGGTTTCTTTTATTTTCATTTTTCCTGGCCTCCCTTCTCCCCTTCCAGGATGAAAGAGTGGTGGATCCAAGTCGGCCTGCTGATGCTGCCCCTGCTTGCCGTTTACCTGCACATCCCGCCTCCGAAGCTGTCTCCCGCTCTGCGTTCCTGGCGCTCCTCGGGGAGCTTCTTCACCTACAAAAGCCAGAACGTCTTTTTCAGAGGTGGCGTAGATACCTTTCCTTCCATAGCCAAGCCTTTTGCCATTTGCTCTACAGGTGGTCCTTGGCTTAACGGCCACAGTCGCTAAGTGAGACAGTTGTTAAGTGAGTTTGGCCCCGTTGGACGACCTTACTTCCCACCGTCGTTAAGTGAATCGCTGCAGTTCAGTTAGTCCCACGGTTATTAAGCGAATCTGGCTTTCTCCCTTGACTTTGCTCGTCAGAAGGACGCAAAAGGGATCACGTGATCCCGGGACATTGCCGGTTGTCAGGTGCCTAAATTGTGATCACGGTGAAAAACGGTCGTAAATCACTTTTTTCAGTGCCGTTGTAACTTTGAGCAGTCACTAAACGAAGGATTGTGAGTTGAGGGCCACTTGTAATTGAGTGGAGATGCCCGTTTGATCCAGAAGAGACTTTCAAAAGACCTCAGAATCCAACTCGCTGGCATCTGCTTTTTAAAGCAGCCGTCTCATTTCCCAGCAAGGTTTCTGCCGTTGCGCAGCCCTAAAACTGAGGCAGCTGCTTTAATTGGTTTTCTGAGCCGCGTTAAATTGAAAGTAGCATGACTATTATTATGATTATTATTATTGGGGTCGTTTAGAAAGAGGTGGTTCTTGAAATGTTACGATCCGGAGTCATTTAAGGGCTTGGGGCAGAAGCAAAGTGGCACCTTATAAAGGTGGTCAATGTCAGCTAGTTGAGGCTAGTTTGTGGCTTAATGTCTGGCTAATTATCCAGCGATATCCTGGGGAGGAAACTCGCCCAGAATTCAAATGATTCTTTTAAACGCAAGGGGCCTGGCTTCCTTTTTGTAAATTTAAGAGCGTCGTGCTGGGAGTGGAACGTCGGCCAACGGTGTCCCCCAATGTTGGAAAGTTCGACCCGTTCCGACATGCACGCGAGGCCTCATGCAGAGATATTCAACCTTCAGGAGGCTGTTCTCTTTTTTGCTCCTCTGCTAAGAATAATAATAAATTTTGGCAAGCCGAACCTTGAGCGGTTCTTCTCTCTTCCCGTAAGATTCCCCCGGCGCCGTCGGGAGTTCAGACATTGTGGTCCTCTTGCACGGCTTCCCGACCTCGAGTTACGATTGGTACAAGGTGAGGAGGTAACGAACATGGTGACGGTGGGGAGGCTGGCTTGTAATGGTAGGAACTAACGGCAACCATCCCTCGCCTCCTTTCTCGCCTCGCCTGCAGATTTGGGAAGCGCTGACGCAGCGGTTCCATCGTGTGATTGCGCTGGATTTTGTGGGCTTTGGCTTCAGCGATAAACCTGTGAGTACGTTTTGAAGGACGCTGCGTGGTTTCTTCCGTAACTTCCTTTTTCCAACCAATGTCGTTAACATTAACAGAGGGATAGAATCAAGAACACGGGAAGTGTTGATACCACTTTGCAACGCCTTGGTAAGGCCACACCTGGAATACGGCATCCAGTTTTGGTCGCCATGATGTAAAAAAGATGTTGAGACTCTAGAGCAGGGGTCTTCAGACTTGGCCCTTTTAGGACTTGTGGACTTCAACTCCCAGAATTCCTCAGCCAGGCACACTTAGGCGTGAAAGCCGGCTGGGTGTCTTTGGGCCAATCACCCGGAGACGGTGAGTTCTAGTCCCGCCTTAGGTGTGAAAGCCGGCTGGGTGACTTTAAGCCAATCACCAGGAGACGGTGAGTTCTAGTCCTGCCTTAGGCATGAAAGCTGACTGGGTGACTTTGGGCCAATCACCAGGAGACGGTGAGTTCTAGTACCGCCTTAGGCATGAAAGCCGGCTGGGTGACTTTGGGCCAATCACCAGGAGACGGTGAGTTCTAATCCCACCTTAGGCGTGAAAGCCGGCTGGGGGACTTTGGGCCCAGTCCCTCCTTCTCAGCCTAACAGGGTTGTTGTGATGAAAATAGGAGGAAGGAAGAAGAGCTCTATATATTTGCCACTTTGAGTTATTTGTTAAAAATAATAAAGGCGGGATATAAATAAATACGGAAATACCATTACGAAAACAAAATTGAAAACAGATTTGGGGTGGGAACCCAATTTCGGTCCACAGAAGCAAGAGAAAAAGTCTTGCTAGTCACGGGGGCAACTCTGGGGAGGTCAAAAGAGTCAAGATGGCAGCGTGATAGAAGCCGCCAGACTTTACGCACAAAAGTGTGGGGCCTCGGTGTGATCGCTGCTTCCATCTTGACCTGGGCTATCTCTGCTTCACCTGCAGCAGATCTGCAGTCGGCTCGCTTGTAACCTGAAAAGACGGGCTCAGGTAGACATTTGCCACTGAAGGGCTTGATTCGAATTCGGTGCTCACCTCTCTCTATCTCGCACGGCAAACAGCGGCCTCATGCCTACTCCATCTTCGAACAAGCCAGCATCGTGGAAGGCCTGTTGCGCCACCTGGGACTCCTGAATCAACGGGTCAACCTCCTTTCTCACGACTACGGAGACACCGTGGCGCAAGAACTGCTGTACAGGTGTGTGGACTTAATCGTTTCTTGACAAACGACCGGAAGTCCTCGCTGTACACAGCCACAACTGAGAGCAGAGTCATGCCCGATGTTGCGACCGTTTTTCGTCCCGGTTGTTAAGCAAATTGCTCTGCAGGTAGTCCTCGAGTTACGAACGCTCCCTTAGCAAATGTTCAGAGTTACGACATCCTCGCCAAAAGTACTTACAACCGGGTCCCAAAGTTACATACGTTGCAGCATCACAGCGGCTATTCGCACTTACGAACGACCGCAGAGAGACTGCAACATGCTACTTTGGTGTCACACCTGAGAGCCCCCAAATGCACAGGCTTTGTGCCGCGGCCTTGAGTGCCCGAGCCTTTGTCCAGCCGGGTGAAGTGCCGGGACTGCCTCTCCCCTTTGTTGTGAGTAGCTGAGTCCGGGGAATCAGAGGAGGAGGAGGAGGAGGGGCCTGGAGAGCCATCAGAGTCGGAGGAAGGCTCTGATGAGCCCCAGGACTTACAATCTGATGAAGAGCCTGGCCCCTCCACTCGTGCTCAGGCTGAGACCCAGCTGTGCGGGGAGGCTGAGTCAGACTCTGAGGACTCACAGCTGGAAGACATCACAGACGCTGGCAAACGCAGATAGGCTACACGAGCAGGACAGAGGGAGGCAATGGGGTAGCTCCAAGGGAGGAGGAGAAGGCATTGAGAAGCCACGCCTTGGGGCTGCATAATAAAAAGGGAAGGTGTGGGCGGTGCTGGTTGCTGAAGGCAAGCGTTGGCAAAGGACTCAAGTTTCATGGGATCTTGTTTTGTTTGCCTTGCCTGTGAACAATTCTCCGTTTGAATCGTGTTTTGTTTGCCTTGGATAATTTTCCGTTTGAATCGTGTTTTGTTTGCCTTTGCTTTTGGGACATTTTGCAGGCTGGTACCTAATTAATAAAAAGGGTTTTTGTTTTTCCTGCATTTCCGGCCTACTTGTTAAAAGAGGAGATCATCCTTGTGAGTTAACAAGGACTCACGTAGGCTGGGACAGAACACCCTTCTCTGCCAAGTCCCAGCTTCTCTCACATGTGGATGCGGCCCTGCCTCGCCACTTGCCGGAATGCCGAACCCGCACGGATATCGCAAATTGCGCCGCCGCAGAGCTGGAGAGTGGCGCAATTTGCGATATCCGTGTGGGTTTGGCACTTCTCTGCCTTGCCAAAAGCACTCCTCCAACTGTTACGTTTCGCTGTCCTTTACTCCGTTCTCCTCCGGTTTCAGGTACGAACACAATAAAACCGGATGCATCCTGATCAACAGCCTGTGTCTGTCGAACGGAGGTAAGTGATTTACGGGAGGAATCTCCCGCCACCTCCTGTTGAAAAGTTAACTCGGAACGTAAGGAGGGAATCCGTGGGGAAAATCAAACGGTTTGCCTCATGGAGTTGTGGGTTGTGGCTCCATCGCCGGAGGTTTTCAAGACGAGGAAGGAGAGAAGCAACCTACAAATAAGGAGAGATTTCCTGACAGTGAGGACAATTAGCCAGTGGAACGACTGGCCTCCAGAAATTGTGGGTGCTCCATCCCTGAAGAGTCAGTTTTCTGAAATCTTATAGGGCCTCCAGCTTGAGCAGGGGGTTGGACTAGAAGACCTCCAAGGTCCCTTCCCAACGTAGGATTTTGTGACTTTTATGTTAGGTATGTCTATTCAAGATTAGCATTGTACAACCCTATTAATCAGAAGTTGTCTCCAGAAGTTGTGGGTGCTCCATCCCTGGAGGCTATCAAGAAGAGATTGGACAGCCATTTGTCTGAAATGGGAGAGGGTCTCCTGCTTGAGCAGGGGGTTGGACTAGAAGACCTCCAAGATCCCTTCCATCTCCATTCGGAATCTTCTATTCTGAATCAAAAACCATTTTTCCAGGATGATATAAGGCTGTGGTGGCGAACCTATGGCACGGGTGCCAGAGGCGGCACTCAGAGCCCTCTCTGTGGGCACGCGTGCCATCGGCCCCAATCCTGGGCCTTCAGCTGGGTTTTATAAAACCTTTTCGCTTTAGGCCTCTACTGCGTGTGCAAAAAAAAAAAAGGTTCAATCAATCAGTCAATTTCAACTTCTCGCGGGAAAAAAAAGATCTCGCAAAGTTGGAATTGATTGATTGAACTTTTTAGTCCCACCCAGTTTGCCGTTACCACTGCAGCCACGCCCACCCAATGGGCCACGCCCACCCAATGGGCCACACCCACCCAATGGGCCATGCCCACCCAATGGGCCAAGCCCACCCAGCACCCGACGATACATGTGAGTTTTAGGTTGCAGTTTGGGCACTCAGTCTCTAAAAGGTTCGCCATCACTGGTATAAGGTCTCCTGCTTTGGGGGTTGGACTAGAAGACCTCAAGGGTCCCTCCCAGCCTTAGGATTCTATGCAATGTAAAACTTAGGAGATTCCTTTTTGATCACTGATCTCTTTTGGCCAAGTCTCCTGGCACGGTTGATCTCAGCGTAACCCCCTGGGTAAAAATTGCGTTCGTGGCGTAGAAAACCGTAGGAGCAAATATCTGACTTCCACACCCTGTCTTAAATTTTTCAGGCATCTTTCCAGAAGTCCATTATCCCAGGTTCATCCAGAAGGTAATTTGTTCTTACAGGAAAAAAAAATGGCACGTTTTAAGTTGAAGAATCTCTCTTCTGAAAAATTGGGCTGGGAGATCATTTTTCGCTCCCCTTGTTTTTGGATCAACCCGTGAGCCAACGAATAAATACTCCGTCTGTGTTGTGTCTGCTTAAGCTCTGGCAGCAAAGATCTTTCCTTGCAACAGCTGGCTTTTATTATTTTATTTTATTTTATTATTATTTTATTTTATTTTATTTTATTATTTATTTTATTTTATTTTATTATTTTATTTTATTTATTTTATTTTATTTTATTTTATTATTTTATTTTATTATTTTATTTTATTTTATTTATTTTATTTTATTTTATTTTATTTTATTTTATTTTATTTTATTTTATTTTATTTTATTTTATTTTATTATTTTATTTTATTTTATTTTAAAAAGCGGATTAAGTAGAAATACCTAAAAGAAGATACTCTGCGTAGGAAGAAAGAAATTAAAGTTGCACTAGGAATTGGCAAGCTAATTTTTTTACTTTCTGAATATTCTCCCCCAGCTTTTCTTTCACACAAAGGCTGCTTCTTAAAAGATTAATCGATTCAATTGATTTACTATACGTTATCCAGGTTGTCCTGGACTTCACTACCACAAAGGAGACCAGACAAGCGGAAGGGAAGCCAAATTTACTCAATTGGTTCGTTTAACAGCTGTCGTCCAATAGGGCAAAACTCACTTTGCAACCGTCTTGCTTAACAGCAGAAATTTGGCGCTCAATTGTGGTCGTAAGCCGAGGACTACCTGCATATCCTTCCATTCTGAACTGAACCGGCCTCACCAGGAAGGCCTCTGTTTCGTGATCTTTCTCTGCTTTGATAGTTGGAGATCCTGAATCTCTTGCAGAAATCACACTGCAGATGAAAGGATCTCCATTTGCACTGCAATAGGGATCTTAAATTTGGAAAGCAACTTTTTTTTTCAGCTAGCCCAGGGGTAGGCAACCTTGGCTCTTTTATGACTGGTGGACTTCAACTCCCAGAATTCCTGAGCCAGCCATGCTGAGGGGAAAGGGAATGGTTTCCAAGCTGAGCCAGGCTGGCTCAGGAATTCTGGGAGTTGAAGTCCACGAGTCATAAAAGAGCCAAGGTTGCCTACCCCTGCCCTAGGCCTAGGCCGCTTTATGACTGGTGGACTTCAACTCCCAGAATTCCTGAGCCTGCCTGGCTCAGCTTGGAAACTTCCCCCTTTCCCCTCAGCATGGCTGGCTCAGGAATTCTGGGAGTTGAAGTCCACGAGTCATCAAAGAGCCAAGGTTGCCTACCCTGACTCTAGGAGGCTCACCACTTAGAACAGGAGGACTTAGGCCAGGGATGGGCAACCTTGGCTCTTTTATGACTCGTGGACTTCAACTCCCAGAATTCCTCAGCCAGCCATGCTGAGGGGAAAGGGAGAGGTTTCCAAGCTGAGCCATGCTGGCTCGGGAATTCTGGGAGTTGAAGTCCACAAGTCATAAAAGAGCCAAGGTTGCCTACCCCTGGCCTAAGTCCTCCTGTTCCAAGCGGTGAGCCTCCTAGGCCAGGGGTAGGCAACCTTGGCTCTTTTATGACTCGTGGACTTCAACTCCCAGAATTCCTG
>NW_015390784.1:12657-20488 GCF_001527695.2 Protobothrops mucrosquamatus | reverse complement strand
GCCAACTGGCTGGGGGATTCTGGGAGTTGAAGTCCATTTATCTTAAGGCCAACTGGATAGAGAATTCTGGGAGTTGAAGTCCATTTATCTCAAAGCAAGCCAGCTGGAGAATTCTGGGAGCTGAAGTCCAGCCATCTTAAAACAAGCCAGCTGAGGGATTCTGGGAGTTGAAGTCCACGTCTTCAAGTGTTTGAGGTTTGAGAAACACTGTTCTAGCATCGGGGTCCTCAAATCATCTTCCCTAGAGTCCTAAAAACCGGATTATATTTAAGCCCAAAGAAAGCCATTTGAGTGGGAGAACCGCTCATCAAGAGGATTGACTGGTGTGTGTGTGTGGGGGGAATTGGACTGTGTGAATCCTTCGGTGCCGATCCATCTCGCCTTGAATCCCTCCAGCCTTGCTGAAGTCTTTGGCCCGTACACCCAGCCTTCAGAGGCCGAATTGTGGGACATGTGGACGGCCCTGCGAACAAATGATGGAAACCTCGTGGCAGACAGGTAGGACGTTAAACCCCCCAAATGCAGTTCAGGCAATCCTCCACTGGTTTGTGGGGGGAAAAAAATGTTGTCAATTGCAGGGCTGGCTGGCTAGCTGGCTGGGGAATTCTGGGAGTTGAAGTCCATAAGTCTTAAAGTTGCCAAGGTTGAAGACACCTCCCCCGGTACAGGGTCTCCTATTCGAACACGGGGTTGGACTAGAACAGTGTTTCTCAACCTTGACAATTTTAAGGCATGTGGACTTCGACTCCCAGAATTCCACAGCCAGCATTGCTGGCTGTGGAATTCTGGGAGTTGAAGTCCACATGCCTTAAAATTGTCAAGGTTGAGAAACACTGGACTAGAAGACCTCTGAGGTCCCTTCCAGCTCCTTTATCCTGTAATTCAGGGGTAGTCAACCTTGGCTCTTTTATGACTCGTGGACTTCAACTCCCAGAATTCCTGAGCCAGCTGTGCTGGCTCAGGAATTCTGGGAGTTGAAGTCCAAGAGTCATAAAAGAGCCAAGGTTGACTACCCCTGCTGTAATTGCTCACCCTTTCAACTTTGCTTTGCAGCCTTTTACAGTATATCAACCAGCGGAAGCAACACCGGGACCGCTGGGTTGGGGCTCTGCGATCCACCTCGGTTCCCTGTGAGTAGGACCGGCTAGTCTGACCTTTGATGGGCTTCTTAAGAGCGGGGATTTTTTTTTTAGGACATTTGTTCTCATTTGGGCCTTTGCGTCAAACGTCGTCGCTCTTCCTGTCTTCCAGTGCATCTGATTTACGGACCCCTGGATCCGGTCAATCCTCACCCGGAATTTCTTCGGCTTTATAAGTAAGCTGGGGGGGGGGGCAGAAGGTCTCCCCATCACACTTCAAGGACTCACCCACCAAAAATGTGGCGTCACCCTTTTTCCAAAGCGAAACGGCGTCTTTGCACATTGGTATAGAGCAGGGGTCGGCAACTTTGGCTCTTTTATGACTGGTGGACTCCAACTCCCAGAATTCCTGAGCCAGCCACGCTGAGGGGAAAGGGAGAGGCTTCCATGCTTAGCCATGCAGGCTCAGGAATTCTGGGAGTTGAAGTCCACGAGTCAGAAAAGAGCCAAGGTTGCTTACCCCTGGTATAGAGCAATGGGGTGTCAAATTGCCGTCCCGCGGGCCGAATGCATCACAGCGAAACCACGCACCCACCCCATTGCCGGCAATGGGGGAAAAAGTCACGCTACGACACGACACGTCACGTGATGTTGCGAGTTTGACATCCCTGGTATAGAGTTTCTTGCTTCCAAAGGTGCTTTTTTTTTTTTCAGGAGGCCACTGGACTTTTTTGTTTGTCTCAGAAGACGTTTCGCTTCTCATCCCAGAGGCTTCCTCAGCTCTCACTGGATGGTGGGGAACGGGAGGATTTATACTCCTTGCAGACAGCTGGTCATTTACATTATTTTAGAGACTCGTTGAGGCCTCTTGGAGGCTTATGTGTGTCCTCAGGGTCGCCTGAGTGGTGCAAATGGGCGTGGAGCCTTCTTGGCTGCAGGATGTTTTCTGCCCTGGGTCCCTTCCTGGTTGAAGTGACCCTCTCCAAGGTCCTATCCTATCCTATCCTATCCTATCCTAGTTCCTATTTTCTATTCTATTCCATTCCATTCCATATTTTCTATTCTATTCCATTCCATTCCATATTTTCTATTCTATTCCATTCCATTTTTCTATTCTATTCTATTTCTATTCCATTCCATTCCATATTTTCTATTCTATTGTATTTTATTCTATTCTATTCCATATTTTCCATTCTATTCTATTCCATATTTTCTATTCTATTGTATTCTATTCCATTCCATATTTTCCTATTCTATTCTGTTCCATATTTTCTATTCTATTCTGTTCTGTTCTATTATTCTATTCTACTCTACTATTCCATTCCATTCCATATTTTCTATTCCATTCCATTCCAGTCTATTCTATTATTTCTATTTCTATTCTCTGCTGTTTTTCGACAGGCAGGTGCTTCCCATGTCGACTGTGACGGTGCTGGATGACCACATCAGCCACTACCCTCAGCTGGAGGACCCTCAGGGTTTCCTGAATGCCTACTTAAACTTCATCAACTCCTTCTGAGACGACAAAGAAGACGGACAGAAATCACCCCCCTTTTCTTCTTAGAGGACAATTTTGTACTCTGGAGCAATAGGAGAGGCGTGGGAAGAGCTGATGAAAACTCCGGGCAGCAGTCAAACCAACCTTTCGAAGCAATCTCTCGTCTGGGCGAGTAAACTCAACAGAATCCAGCCGATGGATTGGTGGAGATAGGGGCGGAGGGGGCCTGAAGCCGTTGGCAGGGAGCCTGCCTTTCCCTCCACCCCCCCCCAAAAAAATCCTGACTCTGGAGGATGCAGGGAGAGAGAAGACCAGGTGAATAAGCAGGCAGAAATGAAGACGAGTCCAGCAGGATCAGGCTGATACAGTACTTACAATAGTTCATTTAGTGACCGTTCCAAGTTACAACGGCACTGAAGTGACTTATGACCGTTTTTCACATTAAGGCAGTGCAGGTCGTCCTCGACTTAACATCCACAATTGAGACCAACATTTCTGTTGCTAAGCGAGACGTTTGTAAAGTTGAGTTCTGCCCCGTTTTATGACCTTACCACCGTTAAGTGAATCACTTGTAGACCTTTAGTCACACCGTTGTTAAGTGAATCACTTGTAGACCTTTAATTAGTCAGTGAATATGGCTTCCCCATTGACTTTGCTTGTCAGAAGGTCCGCAAAAGGGGATCGACGTGGCCTCGGGACACTGCGACCCGTTGTAAGTGTGAGTCAGTTGCCGAGCATCTGAAGTTTGATCATGGGGACGCTGGAATGGACGTTAAGGGTGGGAAAACGGTCATAAAGTCATTTTCCTGTGCCGTTGTTAACTGTGAACGGTCACTAAATGAACTGCTGTAAGTTGACAGGACTACCTGTACGGCACCCTTGATGAGCTGCTTTGTCGTCAGTCAGTCTCGTCTCCTTTTCAATTCATTTAAATTGTAAATTTTGGAGCCCAGCTATGCGTTACATAAAAGACTTTTTATTACTCCCCCGGATCCTGGCATTCGCTTCCTATTTGTAACCTCGGATTGTTAAGAGTAAGAATTATTTCCTATGCCGCCTTTTTAAATACCCCAATATCAGGTAGTCCTCGGTTTACGACCACAATCGAGCCTAATATTCCTGTTGTTAAATGAGACATTTCTTAAGTGAGTTTTTGCCCCATTTTACGACCTTCCCTGCTACGTTTGTCATACGGTCATTGATTGTGGCTTCCCCCGTTGATTCTGCTTGTCAGAAGGACGCAAAAGGGGAAATCACGTGACCCCCGAGGAAGCTGCAACCGTCATAAATACGAGTCCATCACTGAGTGGCTGAGTTTTGATCACGGGACCACGAGGACGCTGCAGCGGTGGGAAAAACGGTCGTAAGCCCCTTTTTTCAGTACCGTTGTAACTTAACGGTCACTAAACGAATTGTCGTAAGTCAAGGATTACTTGCTAAGCTAAAACACCCTAAGGTCTCTCGTCATGGTGGAGAACGCGGCTTTTGATCCATCATTTAGTTAAGTTTGAGAGGTCTGGACTTCAACTCCCAGAATCCCCCAGCCAGCTATGGGAATCGGAAGCCCAGGCCTTTTAAAGTTGAGAGACGCCGATATACTGAAGGGGTTTTATTATTCAGACCCATGGAAAAACATCTGGAAGTGCTGAGATAGCCCATTTATTGGTGGCCAATAAAAAAATCCATTTCGGGAACCGCTTTTTTTTTAAAAAAAAAGAAAAGAAAAAAAAAGGACACCCCCCCCTTTTTTTTAAATCTCACCGGCGGCACGGAGGCAATAATTTATATAACCAGAAATGAAGATGGGGCAGAGTTTTCCCTGGCCTCGGGGGGAGAAACGCATGAAAAATGCCCAAAATTCCTTGAGACACGAATCACCATCGAAGGGAATCAGCGAGCGAGCGAATGAACGAACTCAATGTACCGCCGCGGATCCTTGGTTGCGCCTTGCCGAACGGGAGAGGATTCGGGATGGGGCCGCCTCGGGATCGGACGGGTTACGACGGTTAGCCGACGGAAGCCAAGATGACGTCCACGGGGGTTTCTACGATGCTCCGGACGGTCACCTGCATGGTCACGCCGTCGCCGAGAGCCAGTCGGGCTCTGACCAGGACATCGAAGCCGCCTCTGAACATACCTGGAGATGAAACGGGGGCGGGGGGGGAGAGCAAATTGAGAGAAGGTACGCCAGATTTCAAGAGTCCAGAAGCAATGAGATGGCGCTGTCTTAGGGCCTTCCGTGGTCTTCCCAAAGCCATCAATCAATCGTCAACCCATCAGTCGGCCGTAGAGTGTAGTGACGACGGTGCAGGTCTAGAAACCAGGAGACGGTGAGTTCTAATTCTGCCTTAGGCGTGAAAGCCGGCTGAGTGACGTTTCTGCCAATCGCCAGGAGATGGCGAGTTCTAGTTCTGCCTTGGGATAAAAGCCAGCTGGGTGACTGAGCCAACCACTGGGAGACGGTGAGTTCTAGTCCCACTTTAGGCACGAAAGCGCCCTGGGTGAATTTGGACTAATCACCAGGAGATGGCGAGTTCTAGTTCCGCCTTGGGATAAAAGCTGGCTGGGTCACTTTGGGCCAATCACCAGGAGACGGTGAGTTCTAGTCCTGCCTCAGCCATGAAAGCCAGCTGTGTGTGTGTGTGTGTGTGTGTGTGTGAGTTCACGGGGAACCTGGCTGTAGCTGCAGGGAGCTTCAGTATCCTGAACCCCCCCAATTTCCGGAGGGGCTCTTACCTGCCAGGTAGAGGGTGTGGGAATTCTTGTTCTCGGGCACTTTATCCGATCTCTCACAAGGTTGCATGCCGAGGAACTTCACAATGTTGTTCACAGCTTCTACATTGGGGGGGAGGGGGGGTTCAAAAAGAGAGGTCGTCAGTCCTTCCACTGGTCCAGAGTTCGAGACACGGGGATTCAGAAGATTTGGAGAGTTTACCCAGCAGCCCCTGACAAGCAAAGCGGGGGGAGGGGGGGTCCATTGTACTGGCGGGTGAAGACACCCCCTTTTTCCTTGCCATGAGCTGCAAAGAACACCTCGGACCTCCTTTAGAACAGAAGGGACCTTGGAGGTCATCTAGTCCAACCCCCTGCTCAAGGAGGAGACCTTATATCATTTCAGACAAATGGCTGTCCAATCTCTTTTAAAAAAACTTCCAGTGTTGGAGCATTCACCGCTTCTGGAGGCAGGTAGTTCCACTGGTTAATTGTCCTCACTGTCAGGAAGTTTCTTCTTAGTTTTAACTTGCTTCTCTTCTTTAGTCAATTCATAAACTTTGAACAACCACTAAGCAAGCAGTCGTAAGTCGAGGACTACAGGTTGACCGTTCAACGTTTACTGATTTATTAAATTTATTTGCCATCTCATCTCGTTTCAAATTGACTCTGGCAGGCTTATAGCATAAAAAATAATCAAATGTAAATATAAACCCAATAAAGTCACGAAAGAGCCCCCTCCCCCCCCAAAGGAACATAAACGACCCAGATCTGAAGTTCCATCGTCTGGTCCCCAGGAGTGGATGGACTCCCAGAATTCCTCAGCTGCAATTCTGACAGTGAGAACAATTAGCCAGTGGAACAACCTGCCTCCAGAAGCGGTGAATGCTCCAACACTGGAAGTATTTAAGAAGAGACTGGACAGCCATTTGTCTGAAATGGTATAGGGATTCCTGCCTGAGCAGGGGGTTGGACTAGATGACCTCCAAGGTCCCTTCCAACTTTATTATTATTATTATTATTATTATTATTATTATTATTATTATTAATTACTTCAACTCCCAGAATTCCCCAGCCATCACGCTTTAAGATGGGTGGACTTCAACTCCCAGAATTCCCTAGCTTTAGGCTGCACTCCAAGACAACCAAGAATCCTGCCATGTTTTTAAAGATGGTTGAAAGTGCTTTAAAACAGAAACTGAAAGAGCAGCCATCCTCTCACCCTCCAGGCTTTTAATGGTGCTGAGTGCGAATGTCTCCTCCTTCTCGTAGTCATCGCCCACCTCCTCCCAGGCGGCCGCGAAGTTGGGCTTCAGGACTCTCTGGATGTGGTCGGAGAGAGTCAGCTCCAGGTCCTCCAGCTGCGGAAGGGAAGGGCAGAAAGCATTAGGGGATTGGGGGGGGGTTCCTCGACTTATGTCCGCAACTGAGCCCAAAATCCTGCTCCAGCTGACCGCAAACTCCCCAGACCTTACCACGTATTCGTCGTCATAACCGTCATCATCCGGCACGCCGGTGTTGGGGTCGCAGTCTCGAACTGTGAACTTCATGGTGCAGCTAAAGGTGCAGGCCACTAGGGGGAGACAGGGAGAGAAGGTGCAAAGGAGGGTTGATTAACCCGGGGTCGCCAACCCCTGGGACATGGCCCACTACTTTGGCCCAGAGTCACCCAGCTGGTTTTCATGCCTAAGGCAGGACTAGAACTCACCGTCTCCTGGTGATTGGCCCAAAGTCACCCAGCCAGCTTTCATGCCTAAGGCAGGACTAGAACTCACCGTCTCCTGGTGATTGGCCCAAAGTCACCCAGCCGGCTTTCATGCCTAAGGCAGGACTAGAACTCACCGTCTCCTGGTGATTGGCCCAAAGTCACCCAGATGGCTTTCATGCCTAAGGCAGGACTAGAACTCACCGTCTCCTGGTGATTGGCCCAAAGTCACCCAGATGGCTTTCATGCCTAAGGTAGGACTAGAATTCACCATCTCCTGGTGATTGGCCCAAAGTCACCCAGTTGGCTTCTGTGCCTAAGGCAGGATTAGAACTCACCATTTCCTGATGATAGGCCCAAAGTCACCCAGCCAGCTTTCATGTCTAGGGTAGGACTAGAACTCACCATCTCCTGGTGATTGGCCCAAAGTCACCCAGCTGGCTTTCATGCCTAAGAACTCACCGTATTGGTGATTGGCCCAAAGTCACCCAGATGGCTTTCATGCCGTACGGGTCTGGATGGGGAGGAACAGACTCAGGCTCAACCCTTCCAAGACCGAGTGGCTGTGGTTTCCGGCGCCTCGGCATAGTCAGCTGACGCCATCGCTGACTATAGGGGGCGAAACCTTGGCCCCCTCGGAGAGGGCGCGCAACTTGGGAGTCCTCCTGGATTCACGGCTGACTTTAGATGACCATCTGTCGGCCGTGACCAGGGGGGCGTTTTATCAGGTTCGCCTGATTCACCAGTTGCGGCCTTTTCTGGACCGGGACGCCTTACACACAGTCACTCATGCTCTTGTCACCTCCCGCCTGGACTACTGTAACGCTCTCTACATGG
>NW_015390784.1:0-12247 GCF_001527695.2 Protobothrops mucrosquamatus | reverse complement strand
TAAATAAATAAATAAATAAATAAGGTAGGACTAGAATTCACCATCTCCTAGCGACTGGCCAAAAGTCAACCAGCCAGCTTTCATGCCTAAGGCGGGACTAGAACTCACCATCTCCTGGTGATAGGCCCAAAGTCACCCAGCCACCTTTCACGCCTAAGGCAGGACTAGAACTCAATGTCTCCAGGTTTCTAGCCTGGCGCCTTAACCACTGACTCTTATTAACCGAAGCATTCCATTTTCTCGGTTCACACATTCCGGGAAACCATGACCTCACCAAAACGGGCTTAACAAATGCTCTCCGTGTGCTGCAAACAGCGCGACAAAAGAGCCGCTACTCTTTACTTGTGCGTTGCACAAAACACTATGGCTATATTGGGAAAGTTAAGCTAGATTCGCTCTTTGGGGCTACTGAGCCGGGTGGGCGACTGGGAATTCTAGCGCCTGTCTGAAAACTGGCCAAGAAAGCTGACACGAGAGAGGAACGGAGGGGGAATCTGAGCCTCAACGCAGAGGGAAGAACATCTGGAAGAAAAATGCTTTCCCGACGGTACCTGCGGTGGGGTCGTCCAGAGGTAGCCGCACCAGGGTGTAGCACATGCCTGGTTGGTTGTATGAAAGGCTGGGAGCCGGGATGCAACGGAGGACTTCGTAGGCTTCCGAAGGCTCCATCTGAACCGTCACTTTTCCCAGGAGCTGGTCGTTCAGGGTGTTGGTGCAATCAAACTGAAAGAAAAGAGAGCGCCTGGTGGGGATTTCTAGTTTGCCTTGGCTCCGTGCCTGGCGGAGGAATTCTGGGAGTTGGAAGTCCACAAGTCCTAAAAGGGCCAGGTTTGAAGACCCCTGCCCTATGCCGTGGGTGCCCAACGTTGGCTGCTTTATGATCTGTGGACTTCAATTCCCAGAATTCCCCTGGAGGGGGGGAATTGTGGGAGTTGAAGTCCACGGGTGTTAAAGTGGCCGATGCTGGACACCCCTGCTCTACAAAGAGGCGACAGTGAAAGATTCTAACTAAACTTAATGAGCTTCAAGTCTTTTTAATTCGTTTACTCTGCCAATGTCCCCCAACTGCATCCAGTTTTGGTCACCACGATGTAAAAAAGATGTTGAGACTCCAGAAAGAGTGCAGAGAAGAGCAACAAAGATGATCAGGGGACTGGAGGCTAAAGCATATAAGGAACGGTTGCTGGAATTGGGTCTGTCTAGTTTAATGAAGAGAAGGACGAGGGGGGACATGATAGCAGTCTTCCAGTATCTCAAGGGCTGCCCCCAAAGAAGAGGGAGTCAAGCTATTCTCCAAGGCGCCTGAAGGCAGGACAAGAAGCAACGGATGGAAACTCATCAAGGAGAGAAGCAACCTGGAACTAAGGAGAAACTTCCTGACAGTGAGAACAATTAACCAGTGGAACAACCTGCCTCCAGAAGTTGGTGAATGCTCCAACACTGGAAGTTTTTAAGAAGAGACTGGACAGCCATTTGTCTGAAATGGTATAGGGTTTCCTGCCTGAGCAGGGGGTTGGACTAGATGACCTCCAAGGTCCCTTCCAACTTTATTATTATTATTATATTATTATATTTGCTTTTTTATCTTTTTTTTTTTTACCTGGAAGACAACGTGATTCGCAAAGACGTGCTTAATACAGCGGACAAAATACTCCGTCTCAGCCTCCGTCAGCTGCACGGCTTCGGACGACTTGAACAGCGGGCCCAGGTTCTTGAATTCAGGAATGGCTGCCAGTTGTTCTGAAAGGGGAAAAAGAGCAATAAAAGATAAGAGAAAATAAATCATATAGCAATAGCACTTAGCAATAGACTCATATACCGCTTCCAGTCCTCTCTAAGCAACTTACAGAGTCAGCCTTTCGCCCCCAATAATCTGGGTCCTCATTTTACTGACTTCGGAAGGATGGAAGCCGAGGATCGAACTGCTGGCAGGGGGCAGAGTTAGCCTGCAATGCTGCATTCTAGCCATTGCACCATCAGGGCCCGCCCTCCTTCCCCTTTTTTTCCTTCCTTCCTTCCTTCCTTCCTTCCTTCCTTCCTTCCTTCCTTCCTTCCTTCCTTCCTTCCTTCCTTCCTTCCTTCCTTCCTTCCTTCCTTCCTTCCTTCCGACTTAGCAATAGCACTTAGACTTATATACCACTTCACGGTGCTTTACACTCCTGTCTAAGGGGTTTACAGAGTCGGCCTTTTGCCCCCAACAATCTGGGTCCTCCTTTTACTGACTTTGGAAGGATGGACGGCCGAGTCAACCTTGAGCTGGTCAGGATTGAATTGCCGAACTGCTGGCAGCCGGCAGAATTAGCCTGCAGTACTGCATTCTAACCACTGCGCCAGCAGGGCTCAGTTTAGGGTTTAGGGTCAAAATTCCAAATACAAATGTGGGAGACGGTGAGTTCTAGTCCCACCTTAGCCATGAATGCCGGCTGGGTGACTTTGGGCCAATCACCAGGAGACAGTGAGTTCTAGTCCCGCCTTAGGCATAAATACCAGCTGGGTGATTTTGGACCAATCACCAGGAGCCCATCAATTCTAGTCCCGCCTTAGACATAAATGCCAGCCGGGTGACTTTGGGCCAATCACCAGGAGACGATGAGTTCTAGTCCCACCTTAGGCATGAAAGCCGTTTGGGTGACTTTGGCCAATCACCAGGAGACGGCGAGTTCTAGTCCCGCCTTAGCCGTGAATGCCGGCTGGGTATCTTTGGGCCAATCACCAGGAGGCGGTGAGTTCTAGTCCCGCCTTAGGCCAGGGGCAGGCAACCTTGGCTCTTTTATGACTCGTGGAGTTCAACTCCCAGAATTCCTGAGCCACCACGGCTCAGCTTGGAAACCTCTCCCTTTCCCCTCAGCATGGCCCGTTCAGGAATTCTGGGAGCTGAAGTCCACGAGTCATCAAGGGGGCCATGGTTCCTCCGTGCTGGCTCAGGAATTCTGGGAGCTGAAGTCCAGGAGTCATAAAAGAGCCGAGGTGGCCTACCCCTTGCCTTAGGCATTAAAGCCGGCTGTGTGAATTTGGGCCAATCCTTCTCTCTCAGCCCAATCTATGGGGAAAAGAGGAAGAGGAAGGTGTGGATATGTTGACTGCCTTGAGTTATGGGTAAAAACGAAGGCAGGAAACAAACAAACCAATAAGCAACGTTTCTTTAATCTCTACAGGGCGCCATTTTGTCCTGTTTCAAAGCGTGAGGGGCAAATTCTGATCGTGGAGGGGAATAAAAATATCGTTACCCTGGAATATGTCTTGTCGTGAAGGAGCCATTTTTTCAGGCTTGTTGGCCATCATGGAAATCTCTGCAATCGGAAATTAAACCACCATTAACATTTTCTGACCCAGGAAGGCAAGAGAATTGGATGCAAAGAGAAACAAAATCACCATAATAATCTTCTACATATATTTATATTATATATATATAAATAAAACTGTAAATGTTCGTTTGTTCAAAATCTTAAATCTCCGAAAGTTCTTCACCAATTGCTTTGAAATTTTGACACAACATTTCATTCGAATACGCGCGTGTTTTTATATACCTACTATTATATAGATGTCACACCTGTGACAGGTAAAAACATACTTTTTTAAAAAAAACAGCGCCATCTGTTGGACGTAAAAGCAACACACGCTACGATTTTACGATTCCATTTCAACGTTTCTGATTTACGATTTCCAAATTTCCAATTCTTCCTTTTCCATTTAACCAGACTGAGCCACAGCAACGCGTGGCCGGGTACAGCTAGTAATAATAATAAAGTTGGAAGGGACCTCGGAGGTCATCAAGTCCAACCCCCTGCTCAGGCAGGAGACCCTGTACCATTTCGACCATCATACAGGTCGTCCCCCAAGTGGCCTCAACGACCTTCTAAAAGGAGGCAAATGACCGGCTCTCTGCGAGGAGTATAAATCTTTCCATTTCCCCAGCATCCAGTCAGAACCTGAAGAAGCTTCTGGGATGAGAAGCGAAATGTCTTCAAAGAAAAACCAGAAAGTCCAGTGGCCTCCTGAAAAAAAGGCATCCTTGGGGCAACCTGGACGATGGAGAAATCTCCCCAGATGTTAACTTGTTTGGGTCGTGTGTTTCTCCTTATCTCTGTTGGGTGTCAATCTCTGCCGGTTTCAGCAGCCTCTCAAAGGGCCCCGTGGCCTGACGGAATCAGAGACCAGTCCTTGCAGGGTGCACCCTTCCTCGCAGTCTTTATTGCTTTTTATACAGTTTTTCCATGTGGCATAAGATAACATGGCAACAGCAGAGCCACAGCATTTTTATTGGTGAAACGCCTTGCCAATCCTTCAGAATATACCAGCCAGGAGGCACCAGCCCACGGGCAGTTTTCTGCAGCATCCTGTTGATGTGGGCTAGCTGATATCATGTGGACCAGGTGAGGTCATTGTAGAATTGGTCATGCATTTGATCAGGCAGTTTGCTGCTCACAAACTTTACACGACCTCTATTTCTACAGTGGCCCTCAAAGACAAGACACACAGACACACACACACATGCCCGCCTTAGCCTGACCACCCTCTAGTCCAGTACCTGCTTTCTGCTCAAAGACCGGGGCGGTGGCCAGCGGCACGGACCTCATGTCGAAAGGCTTGTCCGAAGGCTCCAGGGTGTACTGGTGCAAGGCCTTTTCCATGCCAGGAATGGAGACGGTCAGACCTGCCCAAGACAAAATGGGGGTTGGGTGGGTTTCAAACCAGGTTTCGAAACAAGGTGTCGCTCCTGCCAACGGACCCCAGAGGGGAAGGGGGAACGATTGGAACGCAGACGCCAAAGATTGAGAAAGCAGACCGTGTGAGAAGCCAGGAGGAATTTCCTGGCAGTTGGGAGCAAATTCATCAGTGGAACGTCTTTGCTTTCTGAGGGGGTGTGTGGGGGGTGTGCTCCATCGCTGGGGGTTTTCCAGAAGAGATTGGACAGCCATTTGGCCTGAAGTGGCACGGGGCTCTCCTGCTTGAGCAGGGGGTTGGGCTGGAAGACCTCCAGGGTCCCTTCCAGCTCTGCTATTCGGCCACCTACCGTTAAAGATGTAGGCGGCGTTGAGAGTCAGCTGCCTCTGCTGCAGCACGCTCAGGTAGAAAGTGGCTCGGTCCCGGACTTCGTCATCAGTGTCCATCACACACCTGTGTGGAGGGGGAGGAGGGAAGGAGGAGGAAGAGGAGGAGGAGAAGAAGGAAGAGAAGGAGGAGGAGGAGGAAATGGGAGGAGGAGGAGGACGGGAAGGGGAGGAGGAGGAAGAGAAGGAGGAGAAGGAAGAGGAGGAGGAGGAGAAGGAGAAGAAGGAGGAGAAGAAGGAAGAGGAGAAGGGGAGGAAGACGGGAGAAGGAGGAGGAGGACAGGAGGAGGAAGAGGAAATGGGAGGAGGAGGAGGAGGAGGAGGAGGAAGAGGGGAGGAGGAGGAGGACGGGAGGAAGAAGAGGAAGACAGGAGGAGGAGGAGGAGAAGGAGGAAGAAGACAGGAGAAGGAGGAAGACAGGAGGAGGAGGAGGAGGAAGATGGGAGGGGGAGGAGGAGGAAGAGGGAGAAGGAGGAAGATGGGAGGAGGAGGAGGAGGAGGAGGAAGCCAAAGAAGAAATGTAAGACTAACATTGGTCAGAAGCAGTGCCTGGCTGAGGAATTCTGGGAGTTGAAGTCCACCAGTCATAAAAGGGCCACGTTTGAAGAGCCCTGGCCTAAAGAAAAGCCGAGAAAGACGGCTTGAGAGTCGTTCCAAGGTCTTCTTGGAGACCGTCCAGTCTAGCTTTAGGGAGGCCCAGAAAAAAAAGAGAGAACCCATTTGGCTCGAAGCTGCCCAGACCAATAAATAACAATCACTTTCAAGTGGCTAGTCCATCTGGAGAAGTTCCAAGACAGAGCAGAAGCACCCCGGGAGTTTCTCCTACGACGGTACGGCTCGGCCCCGGCAACTTTTAAGATACGTATAGTCCTCAGCTTACAACTAGTTTGGAAGAAAGTTGGATTTGTGTGTGTTTGTGGTGTGTGTGTGTTTGTGTAGGGGGTGTAGGGTTGAACTCACCTCTGCAGGAGCACCAAAATGCTAGGCAGGAGACTCTCATTCTGGGCCCCGAATTTGGCCAAAGCACTGACGGCCGCTATGGAGGAAGGCAAGGCAAGAGGCAAAATGGTGTCATTTTATCGGTCATTTTATATAGCTGACGATATTTATGTTTTCTTTTTAAATACTTTTTCTGCTCGAAGCTGCCCAGCCAAATAAATAAAAGTCACTTTCAAGTGGCTAGTCCATCTCAAGGACTTCCAAGACCAAGCAGGAGTATCCAGGGAGTTTCTCTTAACGACCGTTAGGATAGTCACGACTTTCTTAGCCTGTCCATGACGGGGATAACGTGAGGATTACCTGTATATGGACTTCATCTCCCAGAATTCCCCAGCCAGCATGTGACGATCCACTTTACAAGAGTGATGAATTAATTTGCCCATTACGGTCGTAAGTGGGAGGACTACCTGTATGTGGACTTCATCTCCCAGAATTCCCTATCCAGCAGAGCTCAATTCTGGGAATTGAGGTCCACCCTTCTTAAAGTAGGCTGGCTAGGGGATTCTGGGAGTTGAAGTCCATTTATCTTAAAGCCAGCTGGCTGGGGAATTCTGGGCGTTGAAGTCCATTGATCTTAAAGCCAGCTGACTGGGGGATTCTGGGAGTTGAAGTCCATTGATCTTAAAGCCAGCTGGTTGGGGGATTCTGGGAGTTGGTCCATTTATCTTAAAGCCAGCTGGCTGGGGGATTCTGGAAGTCCATTTCACTTAAAGCCAGCTGGCTAGTGAATTCTGGGAGTTGAAATCCATTTCACTTAAAGCCAGCTAGCTGGGGGATTCTGGGAGTTGAAGTACATTTTGCTTAAAGCCAGCTGGCTGGGGGATTTGGGAGTTGGTCCATTTCACTTAAAGCCAGCTGGCTGGGGGATTCTGGGAATTGAAGTCCATTTCTCTTAAAGCCAGCTGGCTGGGGGATTCTGGGAATTGAAGTCCATTTCTCTTAAAGCCAGCTGGCTGGGGGATTCTGGGAGTTGAAGTCCATTTCACTTAAAGCCAGCTGTCTAGTGAATTCTGGGAGTTGAAGTCCATTTGTCTTAAAGCCAGCTGGCTGGGGAATTCTGGGAGTTAAGTCCACCCATCTTAATGCCCCTCACCACAAACCGGACCGGCTGTGGAAGGAAGGCCATCGCCCCCCCCCAACTCACCGGCCCGAACGGCTTCGTTCTCCAGCACCACCCGGTTGAAGATGAAGCGGATATACTTGGAAGGGGAGGGGGTCCTGGGCCCCTCCTTGCCCAGCAGGTGGAGGATCTTGGTGGCCAGCACCGTGTGCTCGCAGTCTTCGATGAACTCGCACAGATGGGCCAAGCCTGGCTCTTTGCTTTCGGGGTTCTCCTCGATGATGTCTGTGATGCAGTCCACAATGGCCCGCTTGTATTCGAAGCCGCCCTGCGGGGGACACAAAGCAGGTGTGTAGAGCAGCAGTCAGGCCCAAGGTCCTCGACTTACGACCAGAACCGAGGCCCAAATCATTTCATGGCCACCTGAAAGAACCGTCCGGAAAGGCTGACAGGAAATCCCCCCAAAAGCGGAAAGCTGAAGCCCTGAAGGCTAAAATATATTTTTTGTTTAGAAGCTAACCAGCTTGTATAACGTGAGAGGAATGATGCAATGTTAGGAATGACTCAGCAGGGTCTGTGTCCCTTTAAGAGCCTGAGTATAAAAGGGAAGGCTTTTTGATAGAGTCTTTCTCTCTCTCCTCCGTTCCCTGCTGTAACTGCTGTGCATTGGAGTTTGCTGAATTATCACCTCCTGTATGTATTAGGCTAAAATACATTTTTGTCAAGGTACTGCTATAGAAGCTAACCAGCTTGTATACTGTGAGGGGAATGATGCAAGGATAGGAATGACTCAGCAGGTGTGTGTATATCCCTTTAAGAGCCTGAGTATAAAAGGGAAGGCCTTGCTAGAGTCTTTCTCTCTCTCCTCCGTTCCCTGCTGTAACTTCTGTGCATTGGAGTTTGCTGTATTTTGTTTCTAGTATATTTGTAGATAGTGTGTAATATAAACCACATTGAAGACCAACCCGCTGTTTACTGTATTTACTCCTGGGCTACCTCAGCGCAGGAAGACTGTGCATGCTCTGACTTTTTTTAAAAAAAAATGCAATAAAAATGAAACAAAAGAAAATCCATCAATAAAATAAAACGTGAACTCCAGGAGAACGTTCTTCACGATCCGCCGATTCCAGCGGCAGGGAATTCTGCCGTTACGGAGAGAAGGCCGAGGGATGGGATCCTTGACCCCCTAACTGCTTCCTTGTTTATCGGGCGGTCCTCGACTTACGTCCACCATTGAGCCTCAAATCTCCACCGCTAAGCCATGGCGGGTTGTGACGGGAGTTTTTGCCCCATTTTACGACCTTTCTTGTTATTTATGCGAATCGCCGCAGTGGTTAAGGCAGTCGAGGTCGTTCAGTGAATCTGGCTCCCCCCCTGTAGGTTAAGTTCCCCCAACAGAAGGCTGCAGGACACACACACACACACAATGCAGAAGAGGCCGCTTACGTCATCCCGAAGCATGTTGGACAGGAAGGTCATCATGACGCTGTGTTTCCGGGGATATTTCTGGCACAGAGCACTGATGGCTTGGACGACCACCACCTGCAAAGGCAACGACGGTACGGCGTTGAGTGAGGACCAGTCGGTTCTCTGTAGCAAGTCACAGGCCATTTACACAAGCGGCAGATACACGGCCCGCTATCGGGCCCCAGGCCAGTTGGTTGGGAACACCCTGGACTTGAAGACCCCCAAGGTTCCTTCCAATTCCATTAATTCAGTTAGTCCCAAAGGTGCTTTTCCCCCCAAAAAGCAGCTCGACTTTCTTGGGTTTTTTTTTCCCCTTCGAAAACATTTCGCTTCTCATCCAAGAAGTTTCTTCAGTTCCGAAGAACCGAGAAAGTCCAAGTCCCCTTTTGGGGGGGGAAAAAAAAAAAGTACCTTTGGGACAACCGTCACCTGGATGATGGAGAATCTCCACAGATACCAAACCTGACGCGCCCTTTTTCTAAATTCGGCGGACTCGGCTCCGTGCCGATTTGGCGGAGGAGAGCCAGAATCCCATCGCTTATCAATTCTGGCGGGAAGAGGTTTTTAGGAGGCTGACCTTGAACTCATCCGATATCTCCGAGACGAAGGAGGAAATCTGCTTCATCAGCCGGTCCACGCTGCTCTCGCTGCCCGTCTTCAGTAGGGTGGTGATGGCCAGCGTGGCGATGCTGCGGTTGGAATCGGTGATAAGATTCTCCAGGTCCAAATTGCAGGCCGTCACTGCCGAGGGATGCTTCATGGCCACCTGAAAGAAGCACCCACACAGGCTGACAGGAAGACCCTCAGTAGGAAAATAATAAAATAAAATAAAATATAATATTGAAATGAAACGAAATAAATAAAATAAAATGAAACAAAATGAAATAAAATAGTAAAATAATATGGTAAAATAAAATATAAAATAAAATATAAAAAGTAAAATAATAAAATAAAATATAAAATAAAATAAAATAAAAAAAAAATGTAATAAAACGAAATAAAATAAAATAAAACAAAACGAAATGAAATAAAATAGTAAAATAAGGTAAAATAAAATATAGAATAAAACACAGAAAGTAAAATAATAAAATAAAATATAAAATAAAATAAATAAAATAAAACAAAACAAAATGAAATAAAATGAAACGAAATAAATAAAATAAAATGAAACAAAATGAAATAAAATAGTAAAATAATATGGTAAAATAAAATATAAAATAAAATATAAAAAGTAAAATAATAAAATAAAATATAAAATAAAATAAAATAAATAAAAAATGTAATAAAACGAAATAAAATAAAATAAAACAAAACGAAATGAAATAAAATAGTAAAATAAGGTAAAATAAAATATAGAATAAAACACAGAAAGTAAAATAATAAAATAAAATATAAAATAAAATAAATAAAATAAAACAAAACAAAATGAAATAAAATGAAACGAAATAAATAAAATAAAACGAAACGAAATGAAATAAAATAGTAAAATAATAAGGTAGAATAAAATACAAAAAGTAAAATAATAAAATAAAATATAAAATAAAATAAAATAAATAAAATAAGTAAAGTAAAATAAAATGTAACTCCAAGAAATTGTTCTTTATTATTAGCTGATTCCATTGCCAGGAAATTCTGCCATTGTGGAAAATAACATGAAATAAAATAAAATATGAAATGAAATGAAATATAAAATGAAATAAAATACGAATTTAAAAAAAAGTAAAATAATGAGGTAAAATAAAGTAAAATAATGAGATAAAATAAAGTAAAATAATGAGATAAAATAAAGTAAAATAATGAGGTAAAATAAAATAAAAATAAAATAAAATGAAATAAAAATAAAGTAAAATCATAAGGTAAAATAAAATATAATATAAAATAAAATAAATAAAATAAGTAAACTAAAATAAAACGTAACTCCAAGAAATCGTTCTTCATTATCAGCTGATTCCATTGTCAGGAAATTCTGCCATTATGGAAAACAACATGAAATCAAATAAAATATGAAACCAAATAAAATATGAAATGAAATCAAATAAATAAAGTAAAATCATAAGGTAAAATAAAGTAAAATCATAAGATAAAATATAGTAAAATAAAATAAAATAAGTAAAATCATAAGGTAAAATAAAATAAAAAATAAAAAGTAAAATAATAAAATAAAGTATAAAATAAAGTATAAAATAAAATGAGTAAAATAAAATAAAACATAACCCCAAGAAGTCCTTCTTCATTATCAGCTGATTCCATCATCAGGAATTTCTGCCCTTATGGAGGGAAAGTCCGAGCAATGTGGTCCTTAACAGCTAACTGTTCCCTTGTTTATAGGCAGTCCTTGATTTACGACCACAGCCGAGCGTTGCTGAGACAGTTGTTAAATGAGTTTCGTCCCATTTTACAACCTTTCTTAATATAGTTAAGCAAATTGCTGCAGTTGTTAAGATAGCAACATGGTCGTTAAATGAATCCCGCTTCCCTCATTGACTTTGCTTGTCTTAAGGTCGCAAAAGGGGATCACGTGATTCCAGGACGCTGCAACCATCCTAAATAGGAGTCAGAGGCCGAGCGGCCGAATTTGGATCACATGACCACGGGGATGCTGCAACGGTCGTTAAGTGTGAAAAACGGCATAAGTCCCTTTTTTTTCCAACGCCAATCACTAAACCAACTTTAACGTCGTATGAAATGTAAATGCAGGACAGCATGAATGCATTTAAGGCTGCCACGTTTCGCCCTTGCTTTTACCACGTTGCAAAAGTGGTCCACCGTCGCCTGACGGTGACACGAATGACATCTGAATTTAATTGATAAATTATACCGGGTAGAAGCGCTCACCTTATTAAGGGTCCTGACGGCAGCGTATCTCAGGACGGGCTTGGGAGAACTGCAGAAGAGCTGAAGCACTGAAAGGAGAACAAAATGACAATTTCAGGTCCTGTCACACACTGTAAGGGGGGGGGAGGTGTCAAGCTTGACGGACAGCTCGTCATCCGTAGCATATTTCCAACCCACCCAGAGGAAGACACCCCTTCTACATCTCCGCCTACATCTTTGAGGGCTTCAAGGCCGCCGCAGAGGCCAGCAGAACAGAACGGGAAGATTCCTGACCTTAATTGGGCTACTGTCCTGCGTTTCACGTGGGGCTGTCCTTGAAGACTATTCAGAGGTTTAGTGCAGAGGTCACCAAACTTTTCCTGCTTTCCCCACCTGAAGCCTCAGGGCTGTCCTGCTGCAACTCTGCTTCAGCCAAATCCCTCTCGGATAGCTACTCGGAGCCATTGACTAATTCCCCTCCAGAATGCCTGGTTCATCCTCCTCCAAGCTGACATCTGGAGAGGTATCTGGGGAAGCATCTGGGGAGAGTCATCTCAATCACTTAGTGATGGATGTTCTGGTCCCAATTGTGTTTGTGAAGGAGAGAACTCCCTGTACAGGTAGTCCTTGAGTTATGACTTTAATGGAGCCTGTGCATCACGGTTATAACAACTTGTGGTTGATTTGATCTGTGTCGTTGCTGCCAAGGTGGCTAGTTTTTTTTGTTATATGCTGGATTTTCTTTTTAACCGACTTGGCGGCTGTATAAATTGGTTGAATAGAACACAGTGAATAAAGCTTCCAAGGTCTCTAGTAGCCTTGTCCACCAGCTACTCCGGCATCTAAAACGAAGGGA
>NW_015390783.1:53616-55320 GCF_001527695.2 Protobothrops mucrosquamatus | reverse complement strand
ACCAACAGGGCCCGGACTGCTCAATTACAGGAGACGGGCTGGAAAGCCAAGCTGAAGTCACTGGTCATTCACAGGGCACTTCACCTAGAGCAAGCGGCAACGGGGATAACAATACAAACTCTCCAGGTCTGAGAAGGTCACTCAGGGCAAGAGGCCCTCCCAAATACCTAGCCGATTACGTAAGGTGAACAGGTACATAACAAGAGCTGACCTGAAGGTACTGGCGGGTTGTATTTAATTAAAACAAGGTCGGGGGGTCACTGGATCTGGTTCAAAGGAACAGTCCCACACCTTATACATTGTGTAACCTTATTTCATTATTAATTATATTACCATCTATAGGATGGCGTTCATGTGGGCGCAATCTTATTTCATCCAGGGGGAAGGGGTGTTGTGTCCTGAGCCTGCAAGAGGCAGGCTCGGGACGTTGCAAGAGTCCCGGGCATTTGCAGAAGCTGCCCGGGACCAGACTAAGCGGCGCCAGCCTTGCGCGCATGCGCAAGGCGGAAAAAGCCCGCCTAATGATTGGTTGAACTTGCCCGGGGATCAGAGGGTATAAATAGAGGCCTGCGTGCCTCTGCTCTGGTTGTTCGTAGAGTGGAGCAAACAATAAAGACTTGTTGGAGATGAATCTTCTCAAGCGCCATTATTCCCAGGACTTAACAGAGTCGATGACCTCCAAGGTCCCTTCCAACTTTATTATTATTATTATTATTATTATTATTATTATTATTATTATTATTATTATTATTATTATTATTATTATTATTGTTGTTGTTGTTGTTGTTGTTGTTGTTGTTGTTATTTTGTATCATTCTGTAAATCCCAGTATTAACGGATATCAGGCTGCTATTTTTTTTTTTACTGCTTAATATGTTTAGTCCCCTTCCAGTTTCTAAAATCACACTTATCTTCGGCTCTGACTTGCAATAACCAGGACAGTCAAAATAAATAATAAAAATGACTGTCTATTTTTATACAGTAGTACAAAATCTTACAATAAAAAACAGTATTCCAAATTCAACAGGACCCTCCATCTGTTTATAATTTTCTTAGATCAAAATCTTAACTTTTGGCTATTTGTTTTCAATTCTTTAAGTCCTTAAGCTTGTAATTATTTTTTTTTCCATTGAAGATAAAACCACCCAATGAAGACTTTTCAAACTTGCCATTCGGAAGACCTCAAGTAGGTTTGTCGTGGTTAATAAGCAACTTCTCAAAATGATTAGAAAGCGAGGTTTGTGAACTTAGTATCCTGTAAAAGGGTCCAGTGAGGTTGCAAGAAAGAGGAATACCACATTTTATCGACTTAATTTGTGTGCCACTGAATCCACATAAACTCTTGGTGATTTATATATTTTGTTTTCTTAAAGTGATGCAGTTCCTCTAATAATTATTGCGTTATTTTAATGAGTTTAACCAGCTTATGATAAAGGCATGAAACGCACCTACCGAAGTAAGTCAGAGACACAGAGAATCAAAGGAACTCTCCTCCAATCTCAGAAGCTTGGAAATGATGCCCACAAGACGATAGACAGTACTCAAATGGCATCAGATGGTTGTGGCCTCCCCCCTTTTTTAAGGGACGTCACACGTATTACATGTGTGCAACAAGGATGGGGATTTTAATCACCCTGATTGCACTACCATTTGATATTTATTTAATTAACACCTGGCATAACACACATGGGCCGCGGCGGTGGC
>NW_015390783.1:36002-50317 GCF_001527695.2 Protobothrops mucrosquamatus | reverse complement strand
GCGGGACTGACCTAGGGTGAATTTTAAATAGGGATAATTTTTAATGATTTTAATAAGAGACACAGCTACAAATATTTGGTTTTTAATTGGCTTTTATTGGGGAAATGTACTATGTTGTTTTAATATGCTGTGAGCCGCCCTGAGTCCCGTGGGGAGAAGGGCGGCATATAAGTCTTAAAAATAAATAAATAAATAAATACAGGTAGTCCCTGACGTACGTCCACAGTTGAGCCCCTAAGATCTGCGGCTAAGCGAGACAGTTGTTAAGTGAGTTTTGCCCCATTTTACAACCTTGCTTGCCACCGTTGTTCAGTGAATCCTTGCAGCTGTTAAGTTAGCAATCCGGTCGCTAAGTGAATCTGGCTTTCCCATGGATTTTGCTTGTCAGAAGGTGGCAAATGGTGATCACGTGACCCCAGGAGGCGGCAACCGTCATGAGCCAGTTCCCTTTTTTCAGTGCCATTGTAACTTCAAATGGTCACTTAATGAGCTGTTGTAAGTTGAGAACTATCTGTATTAACATTTCACCTAAATGAAAAACACAATAAAATGTGAATGTTAAAAAGATCTATATTCAGATACCAATGTCTAGGCCAGTGATAGCAAATCTTTTAGAAACCGAGTGCAACCCAAAACTGCAATCCAAAACCCATTTATGCATTGTCGGGTGCCGGGTGGGTGTGGCCCATTGGCTGGATGTAGCCAATAGGGTGGGCCTGGTAACGGCAGACTGGGTGGAACTAAAAAGTTCAATCAATTCCAACTTTGCAGGATCTTTTTTTTCCCCGCGAGAAGTTGAAATTGACTGATTAATTGAACCTTTTATTTTTTGCACACGGCGGCGGAGGCCTAAAGTGAAAATGTTTTATAAAACCCAGCTGAAAGCCTAGGACTGGGGCAATGGCGCGCATACCCACAGAGAGGTGCCCGTGCCATAGGTTCGCCACCACTGGTCTAGGCCATCCAACCACTGAAGCTCAGCATCATTTACATCAGGGATGTCAAACTGCCAGCCCGTGGGCTGGACGCATCACATAGAAGCCGCGCCTACCCCACTGCCGGCTGTGGCAAAACAGTCCCGATTACGTTGTGCGACGTCATGTGACGTCACAAGTTTGACACATCTGATTTGTATGAAAGAAATCAGAATCTGGACCAGTGTTCAAATGACCAGATGATTGTGGCCTCCCCTTTTTTTAAAGGGGTGTCACACATATTACATGCATGCAACAAGGCCCGAGGTTTTAATCACCTTGATTGCAGTACCACTCAATGTCTCTCAACTTTTCTTTCTGGCTTCTTCGAATGACACTTGATCTAGATGTCTTCAAAGGTCTAAGGGGTGGCCTTTCCTGTCTCCTTGTGGATTCGTGGCCTGGGAGGGCGACAATCCTTCCTGCCTTCATCAGTCATGGATGCCGAATCTTGTTGTCTTTGCTCTGGCCCATCCATGATGTCACAATCCCACTTCTCCTGCAAGTGTGATGGAGATTGTGGATGTCTGGTTAGGGACCATGGTGAGCCAGTCAGTAAGCAGCAGAAGTCACAGGATGCAATAAACTGGGAGGCAACGAAACTGAGTTGACTGCAAGGAAAGAAGGAGTCGTGAGGCAGAAAAGAGGAATTCCGTGACCATTGAGAAGACCAACGAGGTTGGCCAGAAACAGAATTTAGCAGAATAATAATTGAATAACAGAGTTGAAAGGGATTTTAGAAGTTTTCTAGTCCAACCACCTGCTCAAGCAGGAGATCCTATACCATCCCAGTTAAATGGCTGTCCAACTTCTTCTTAAAAACCTCCAGTGTTGGAGCACGCACAACTCCTGGAATCAAGTCATTGTTGATTGCTGATTGTTCTCACTGTTAGGATATTTATTCTAGGTTGCTTCTCTCTTTGATTAGTTTCCACCCATTGCTTCTGGTCCTGTCTTCTGGTGCTTTGAAGAATAGGTTGACCCTTTCTTCTCTATGACAGCCTTTCAAATATTGGAAGACTGCTATCCTGTCACTCCTAGTACTTCTCTTCATTAAACTAGAGTCTCCAGGGTAGGCCACCTTGGCTCTTTTATGACTTTATTTATTTATTTAATTTGATTTATATGCCGCCCTTCTCCCGACGGGACTCAGGGCGGCGCACAACATATTTAAAACAAAACATAAATACATTCCCCCCCCCGATAAAACCGAATTAGATCAAATTTTAAAGTTGTGTCTCTGTCGAATTGCTAAAAAATAAACCCCATATAAAATCCTCCCTAGGTCAGGTCCGCTTGCTGGAAAAGCCATGTCTTGNGCACCCACAGAGAAGGCCCTCCCCCTGGGGGTCGCCAGCCGACATTGCTTGGCCGACGGCACCCTGAGGAGGCCCACTCTGTGGGAGCGTACCGGTCTGAGGGAGGGGATCTGCGGCAGAAGGCGGTCTTGGAGATAACCGGGTCCTATGCCATGAAGCGCTTTAAAGGTGGTAACTAACACCTTAAAGCGCACCCGGAGGGCCACTGGCAACCAGTGCAGCTCGCGCAGTAGCGGTGTCACATGGGAGCGACGAGTCCCTCCCAACACCGCCCGCGCGGCCGCATTCTGGACTTGTGGACTTCAATACCCAGAATTCCTGAATCAGCCATGCTGACTCAGGAATTCTGGGAGTTGACGTCCACAAGTCATAAAAGAGCCAAGGTTGCCCTGAACTAGACCTACCCAATTCCTGCAACCGTTCTTTATATGTTTTAGCCTCCAGTCCCCTAACCATCTTTGTTGCTCTTCTCTGCACTCTTTCCAGAGTCTCAACGTCTTTTTTACATTGCGGCGACCAAAACTGGATGCAACATTCCAAGTGTGGTCTTAATAAGGCATTCTAAAGTGGCACTAACATGTGATTTTGATTCTATTCCTCCATTAATGCAGCCTAAGGTTGTGTTGGCTTTTTTGACACGGCTGGCTCGTATTTAAGGGGAGTCCACTAGGACTCCAAGTTGACAATTCTCGCAGTGACTAGAAGACCTCTGAGATCATTTCAAACCCTGTGGTCCTCTTAAGAAGAAGCTTCCTCCTTCTTCCTCTCCCTTAGGGCTGCGGCCCAAACGGTCAAGAGGGCCACTGCAATGGGAGGATCGAAGATCCATCCCTTCTTTTAGGCACATCGGGACCCTTAAAAAGAGAGCAGAGCTTTGATCATTCCATTGCAACTCTTGGCTTGACCGTTCTGAGCTCCCCCTTTGAACCCGCCGCTCTCCATCCTGGCCTGGTGCCCAAACGCAGCAAGGGCTCTCTCTTCTTTCGTTTCAGAGCCATGGCAGCCAAGAAACAGTCTTCAAAATCTGCTGCCAAGGACCGCAAGATTGCGATGGATGCCTTTTGGGGGAAAATCAAGTGGCCACTTCTGGGCTTGTTTTTCTTAAGCTCTTTCATCATGTTGGCCGTAATGATCTTTCTATGTAAGTACAATTCTGGCCCATGACGTGTTTTTAACTGGAAAACGCTTAGTGTGATGCGGATATGCGTGGCATACCAGGGATCTTACTTCCTCTGTTTCAGTGCCTGGGTAAGCACCATGATATGCCTCTATTTGTATCCATTTATCCATTAGTTTCTATCTGTTTTCTTCCATCATTTTAAATTTCTCTTAACAGAATAGTAGAATTGGAAGGGACCTTGGAAGTCTTTTAGTTCAGCCCCCTGTTCAGGCAGGAAATCCTATACCAGGGGTCCCCAACCTATGGTCCACTGCCCACTGCCGTGCCGTGGCCTACTGGCCAGTGGGCCACAGGACAGCCTGGCCAGTGTGCGCATTCACCCCCACTCGCGTTAGGGCCCACAGACCCATTTGCGCATGCGTGTGGGGCTAGCAATGGCGGTGGCTAGCGCCTGTGCACATATGCAAATGGGCCACTAGCACTGTGAGGGTTGCATGGCCCATTCGCGCATAAGCGTGGCGCTAGCAGAGGCGGCAGCTAGTGCCTGCATACATGTGCAACCGGGGCCGTGCGGGTGGGCGCGACCCTGTTCCCACACACGTGTACGTGCTCATGCGTTGCTTAAATTTCCCACCTGCTCCCCCTCCGGGCCGCTACCATGAAAAGGTTGGTGACCTCTGCCCTATACCGTTCTGGACAAATGGCTGTCCAATTTCTTCTTGAAAACCTCCAGTGATGGAGCACCCACAACCTCTGGAGGCAGGTTGTTCCACTGGTTAATTGTTCTAACTGTTAGGGAATTTCTCCTCAATTCCAGGTTGCTTCTCTCCTTGATTGGTTTCCTTCCGTTGCTTCTCATCCTGCCCTCAGGTGCTTTGGAGGATAACTTGACCCCCTCTTTTCTGTGGCAGCCTCTCAAGTACCAGAAAACTATTATGTCATCCCTATTCTTTCTCTTCTGAACTTTTACGGAATACAGAATGACCGAGTTGGGAGGACCCTTGGAGGTCTTCTAGTCCAACCCCCTGCTCAGGCAAGAAACCCTATACCATTTCAGACAAATGCTTATCCAATCTCTGCTGGTTTTGAACCTCTTTGGTTGCCACGGTGGCTTCTGAGATGGCTTTGGGGAGGGAAAGGGCCTCGGATGCTCCTCATCTTTCTTTCTGGTGTGTACCTTGGGAGGTGTGCAAGCGTGCACAAACAGAGCTAGTAAACAGGAGGCCAAACTATTGGTCTGCATTAGGCTTGTAGTCTCCTGGCGAACATAACATCAGCATAAACTAAGCAAATAAAATAAACTGGAAGCTTCGGCATTTATTCCTTCCTTCTCAATCACTTTAGGTAAACAGTTATTCGTGGATAAAAGTAAACCTCACATTGAGAAGCCACTGAAACATCTGGGCAAAAGGTTACAAAAAGTTCTCAAAGACCCTCAACTCAAACTAGACAAACGTAAGTATGGAAGGGGGCAGAGCTGAGAAAAGGAACTAGTCAAGTGCAGCATGATTGAACTAACCGAATAACAGAGGTGGAAGGGGAGGTCTTCTAGTCCAACCTCCTATTCAAGCAGGAAACCCTATACCATTTCAGACAAATGGCTGTCCAGTCTCTTCTTAAAAGCCTCCAATGTTGGGGCACCCACAACTTCTGGAGGCAAGCAGTTCCACTGGTTAATTGTTCTCACCGTCAGGAAGTTTCTCCTTAGTTCTAGGTTGCTTCTCTACCTGATTAGTTTCCGTCTGTTGTCTCTTGTCTTCCCTTCTGGTGGTTTTGAAAATAAGTTGACCCCCTCCTCTTCTTTGTGGCAGCCCCTCAAATACTGGAATGCTGCTATCATGTCCTCCCTAGTCCTTCTTTTCTCTAGACTAGCCAAACCCAATTCCTGCAACCGTTCTTCGTATGTTTTAGTCTGCAGGCCTTTAATCCTCCTAGTTCAGTGGTGGCGAATCTATGGCACGGGTGCCAGAGGTGGCACTTGGAGCTCTCTCTGTGGGCACACGTGCAGTGGCCCCAGCCTTGCCTTCCCCCGTGACCCCCTCCTCACCAGTAGCCCTCCTGGAAAAGAGTCACCCTCGAGCGTGGCCCACGCGGAGCAGTGCAGCCAAGGACATGGCAGCCAGGCAGCGTAGACAAGACTCTGCCCCATCCTGCACAGTTGATGCTGCGGGGCGCGGGCAGAGGGCGTGGCTGCCATGGCGCTGCTGGGCGATCTGCGACGGGCCCTGGAGGCGATGAGTGGCCCTGCAGGCAGGGAGGGTGGGGGTGGAATGGGTGTGGGGCAGGGGTGGAGTGGGGGCGGGACCAGTTTTTGGGCACTCGGTCTCTAAAAGGTTTGGCATCACTGTCCTAGTTGCTCTTCTCTGCACTTTTCCCAAAGTCTCCACATGTTTTTTTGTAATGTGGTGAATCACCAAAGCCTTATCTGACTGTTCCCAAGGGAACACAGTCAGTCTGGTGAGATTCTTGTAACCTAGGTGGTCAACAATAAAGTTTCTGCTTAAAACTATTCACAAGCGGTTCTGGCTGCCGGTGCTTGACAATAACACTGTCTTGTTGGCCACTGCTGTACTTTTAAATTCCTGAGAGGGATGGGATGGGACTGGGGGGGGGGCTTCTCAAATTGACCATTTCTCACCATTGACCTAAGCTGACTTGAGTGCCCTATTTGGCGAGAGAGTATTTAAATGTCTGAACCAGCAGCTGGACTGGATATGTGCAAAGAAATCTTTTCAGTCTCTCCGGTTAATGTTTTCAGCCAAGAAGATAGCAGAGGAAGCTATAAAGTTGCCTGCATACATCAAACATGCTCACAAGAAACTCCAGGATCACAAGAAAAGCTATTGTGAGTATCGAGATCTTGAAGCCTCACGCTTGACACATGGTGTCAGTGTTGTGAGGGATCTACAGTAGGTGAGAAAAGGCACTCCAATCTGTAAGGGCCAATTTCATTGGATCCCACGGACCCCTTGTGGAGAGGGAAAGGTTTTAGCCTCCAGTCCCCCGATCCTCTTTGTTGCTCTTCTCTGCACTCCTTCCAGAGTCTCAACATTTTTTTTTTGTATTGTGGTGGATGCAGTATTCCACGTGTGGCCTTACCCAAAGCATTATAAAGCAATACTAACGCTTCATGCTATTCTTACTCCTGCAAGAAATAACAAAGTTCAGAGAATACCAAGCAGCACACAGTCCTCCTCCTCCCTCACCACTCCCTTCTAGCACTGATGATGTTACCTAGTTGGGTCAAATCTAGAAGAAAATAACCAAGTTCAGAGAACATCAAGGATCCCTCATTTCAACCCTGAGCTACACATACTTTTTTTTTTAAATCAGAGTTTCATCTAGAAGAGTAGAAATTGGCAACCATCTTGCCTCCTAAAAGAATATCGGCTAGTTTTGACATTTCCCTTCACACCTGTTCTTTTTAGATGATCTCTTCCAAGAAACATAAAAGTCTGCAAAGGGCTGGAATCTTTCTGGGATGAATCTGTACTACATTTCAAAAGGAAAAAGTACCTGGTACGACGCTGAGAACTTTTGTGTGTCCAGAGACAGCCATTTGGCCTCCATCCTAAGTCATGAAGAGCAGGTGTTAATTGTTGTTATTACTATTATTATGGTTGGCCGCAGACAGCCAGATGTTCAGACTGGATCTGGCATTTTTATCCACTTCTCCAGCTCTTTCCCAAGGACTCTGGGATAGGCAGATGTTGTTGTTTGATGGGCTTAGAAGCATCATTGCAGGATGTAAGTTGTTCTGAGCCGAGCTGCCTTTTGCAATTGACTGATGGTGAATTTGTCAATGCCGATAGTGTTCAAGTGCTCTAGTTGTTTTGGAGGCGCCTATAACCATAGGTATTATCTTCTGCTTTTTTTACCACAATCGTTCTATTTCTATTTGCAGGTCTTTGTATTTTGTGATTTTTCTCTAGTCCTTTTTCTTCTATCCCGCTATCTCCAAGTACTGCCACGTCCACTATCCAGACTATTTTTTTTCTTAGTGACTATTGTTAAAGCTGGGGTGTTATGTGGCAGGTACCTGTCTTGTGGCAAGTACCTGTCTTCTTATTATTATGGTTTATTCCACAGTCAGCCAGATGTTCAGACTGGATTACTATTATTATTTTCTTTCTGGTGGTTGGTTCAACAATGTGCTCTTTCTTTATTATTTTTATTTGCAATGCACTTTTTTTAAAAAAATTACCCGTGCTCCATGGAATATCTTTACAATCTGTGTTCCACAGTCAATGGAATTGGAGAAGGAATCCTTCAAGGTGAACCCCAAAAGCAGCATTTCTGCTTTTCTGAACTTCTGAGCTCTTATTGTCCATTTCTCCCCCTGATAGTTGTAAGAGTTAGAATATTCACCCCAGTATCTGGCCTAGTCCCGTTNTCACCCAAATGTTCACATATGCTCCGTTGTAAAGGTCTCCCTAAAATGTTGCATTTTGCATATTTTTTGCAGAATTACCTCACCACCCAGCTCACTGAGCCATCTTGGATTGGCCTTTCAGCTGCAAATAAAGGTGATAATTGGGAGTGGACAGGTGGATCCAAATTAATCACCGAGTGAGTCTGCAAAGCTGAAGTCCACGGGTAGTCCTTGAGTCACAACAGTTCGCTTAGTGTCCGTTCAAAGTTACAACGGCACTCGAAAAAAATGACAGGACCATTTTTCAAACTTACAATCGTTGCAGCATCCCCCCCTTCCGTGATCACGCGATCAACATTCAGACACTTGGCAACTGGCTCATATTTACGACAGCTGCGGTGTCCCCTTTTGTGACCTTCTGACAAGCAAAGTCAGTGGGGGATGCACGTAACCATTTTACTTACTTAAGAACTGCAGTGTTTCATTTAACAATGGTAGCAAGAAAGGCCATAAAATGGGCCAAAATTCACAACACGTAGCAATAAAAAATTGGGGCTCAATTGTGGTCGTAGGTTGAGGACTACCTGTATCTGGACAAAATCTTAAAATAGATTTTAAGTGGAATCACTCTGTTAAAGCACCCTCAAATAGTCCGGCTATTGCCTCCTGTTCCCAGTGAATTTACTGTATGAGTGGCAGGAATTTCATAAAAAAAGAAAATTTGGGACAGGGCTCAAAAGCACCTGGGGTAGAGACCAGGAGGCAGAATAACAGAGTAACAGAGCTGAAAGGGACATTTGAGATCTTCCAGTCCAACCCGCTGCTCAGGCAGGAGACCCTATATCATTTCAGACAAATGATTGTCCAATCTCTTCTTAAAAACTTCCAGTGTTGGAACATCCACAACTCTGGAGGGAAGCTGTTCCCCTGATTAATTGTTCTCCCTGTCAAAAAATTCCTCCTTAGTTCTAGCTTGATTCTGTCCTTGATTAGGTTCCATCCGTTGTTCTGCTTTGAGGTGCAGAACATCTCGTCTTTACGGCACCCCTTAGTAGAATACTGCAGAGTTAGCCTGCAATACTGCATTCTATCCACTTTGCCACCATGGTTCTTCGTGTCTAAACGAGACATACAGGTTGACCTAGCACAGGTTGAACTGTGGGGTCCTGGGTGCTCTCTGAGCTGGGTTGTTTTCTTGCAGACATTTCATGACCCAACTAGGTAACATCATCCATGCTAAAAAAAAAAGAAGTGGGGGTTGCTGTGATGTTCTGTGATGAAATGTCTGCAAGAAAACAACCAAGCTCAAAGAGCACCAAGGACCCCACAGTCCTCCTCCTCCTCCTCCTCCTGATAAACCCCACTCCCTTCTAGCACTGATGATATTACCTAGTTGCGCCATGAAACGTCTACAAGGAAACCACCTAGCTCAGAGAGCACCAAGGACCCCATAGTCCTCTCCCTCCTCCCCCTCCTCCTCCTCCTCCTCCTCCACCGCCACCGCCACCACCACCACCACCTCACTCCCTTCTGATGATGTTCTCTAGTTGGGTAATGAAATGTCTGCAAGGAAAAAAACCAAGCTCAGAGAGTACCCAGGACCCCACCGAAGGAAATCTGTCTTCACTGGCCACTCTTGTAAAACTCTGATTTTGACGATGCCCCATTTGTGGAGCGCCCTTTCAATGCAGAACTATCAGCCATCTCTAATCCACCGGCGGCCGATTCCTTCTCTCAGAGAGTAGCCCACTCAAGCCCACTCAACTCCGCACCTTCTTTGCGCGTCTTTCTTTCAGATAATAGGAACCTTCCATCTCTCCTCCCAATAGGTATTGGTCACTTGGCCATTCCAGACAACCAAAAGCCTCCAGAAAAGTGGACCATGGCTGCACTTTGATTGACCCTTCAACTGACAGTCCCAACTGGATCTATGCAAACTGTCATGAACTGAGAAACTGGGCTTGTAAGGGAAGTCTGACTGTCGGGGAAAAAAATAAACAATTAAACCCAATTGCTAGACTTGCAGAACTGCCTTTCGACACTCGGTTTCTCTTCTTGGTGGATTAATTGCAAGAGGCAGAAGCATTCAGCAGGTGCATGCCACAGTTTCAAAGCCAGACCGGTGTGGTGGTGGAGATTGTTGGACCACAAATGGAGAGACTGAGGCTCATCCTCAGCCAGAGAAGCTCTTGGCGACTTGGGACAAAAAAACAGAATAGAAACACAAGTTAAGATAGGCAAGAAAATGGTAAGTGAGCACCTGTCCAGCCTAGATGAGTTCAAATCACCAGGACCAGATGGATTACACCCCAGGGTTCTCAAGGAATTGGCAGATGTGATCTCAGAACCATTGAACTATATTTTTCAAAGATCCTGGAGCACTGGGGAACTACTGGAGGACTGGAAAAGAGCTGATGTAGTTCCCATCTTCAAAAAAGGAAAAAAATGGATCCAGGAAATTACAGACCTATCAGCCTGACCTCAATACCTGGGAAGATTCTGGAAAAGATAATCAAACAACGAATCAAGGAACACCTAGAGGCAAACAAAGTCATTACTAAAAGCCAACATGGGTTTGTCAAAAACAGATCATGCCAGGCAAATCTTATTGCATTCTTTGACCAAGTGACAAAATTAGTGGATCAGAGGAATGCTGTGGATATAATTTACTTGGACTTCAGTAAGGCATTTGATAAAGTAGATCACAACCTACTACTTGATAAGATAGAAAAATGTGGGTTAGGCAGCATCACCACCAGATGGATCCGTAGCTGGCTGACCGGCCGTACTCAGCGTGTGGTCCTCAATGGAATCGCATCTACATGGAGGGAAGTGTATAATGGGGTGCCCCAGGGCTCTGTTCTGGGCCCAGTGCTCTTCAACATCTTCATCAACGATTTGGACGAGGGGATAGATGGGGAAATCATATAATTTGCAGACGACACCAAGCTGGCAGGAATAGCCAACACTCCAGAAGACAGGCGTAGGATACAGAAGGATCTGGACAGACTTGAACATTGGGCACTGTCTAACAAAATGAAATTCAATGGTGAAAAAAGTAAGGTTCTACATTTAGGCAAGAAAAAAAATGTACAGGTATGGTATAGGGGGTACCTTGCTCAATAGTAGTAACCAGGGCTTTTTTTCTCGGAGAAAAGGTGGCGGAACTCAAACCTGGCCACGCCCTCATCAAACCCTAGGACCGCCCCTTTAGAGAACAGGAATGCAAGTAAAATTTGGGAGGGGCTATTTCCGGTGCGGCCGGCCCGGAAAAAGGTGCCGGAACGCGGTTCCGCCGCGTTCCGGCTGAAAAAAAGCCCTGGTAGTAACTGTGAGAGGGAACTCGGAGTCCTAGTGGACAATCCCTTAAATAGAGCCAGCTGTGTGCTGCAGCTGCCAAAAAGGCCAACACAGTGCTGGGCTGCATTAACAGGGATAGAATCAAGATCACGTGAAGTATTAATACCACTTTACAATGCCTTGGTAAGGCCACAGTTGGAATACTGCATCCAGTTTTGGTCACCGCAATGTAAAAAAGATGTTGAGACTCTAGAAAAGAGTACAGAGAAGAGCAACAAAGATGATTAGGGGACTGGAGGCTAAAGCATATAAGGAAAGGCTGCTGGAATTGGGTATGTCTAGTTTAATGAAGAGAAGGACGAGGGGGGACATGATAGCAGTCTTCCAGTATCTCAGGGGCTGCCCCAAAGAAGGGAGGGTCCACCTATTCTCCAAAGCACCTGAAGGCAGGACAAGAAGCAACGGGTGGAAACTAATCAAGGAGAGAAGCAACCTAGAACTAAGGAGAAACTTCCTGACAGTGAGAACAATTAACCAGTGGAACAACCTGCCTCCAGAAGTGGTGCTGAATAGGAGGAATTACAAATGGAGAGACCTATGTAAGGGATTTGGAAGTACTGGAGAAAAAGCAAAATGCACATTCCAATAAGTAACTATTGTCCAAGAAAAATAATGCTTTAAAAAAAGAAAGTAGTGGATTTTTTTGGTGTTTTCTTTGAAAATATTTTGCTTCTCATTCAAGAAGCTTCTTCAGTTCTGATGAGTTTTGATGAGAAACAAAATGTTTTCAAAGAAAACACCAAGAAAGTCCAATTGCCTTTTGACCTTTGGGACAATCATGAGCTGGATGATTGAGAATCCTCATAGAGTGCTTTGTAAAAAAAATATATATTGCAGAACAGTCGAGCGCAGGGCTTTTTTTGTCATAGAACACCCAGAACGGAGTTCCAGCACCTTTTTTGGATGGAACCTTGTAGGGTAGGCAAGGCGGGTTGAATGACGTGTGTGAGTTCCGGCACCTTTTTTTTTTTTTTTTTTTTACAAAAAAAAAAAAGCACTGGTCGAACGTAATATGATTTTGGCAATCTTACATAAAATTTGAGAAGTTGTTGGACCTCTTGCAAGAGACGGTGTGATAGTACATTTTGAGCTTGCCTTCAGCAGGGTAGAGAGCAAGGGAGATGACCTTGATAGAAATACGTATTTATGCACATATGTATTCAATTTCTATAGCTGCCCATCTCAATCAGTAATTCTGGATGGCTTAGGAATTTCAATAAAAAAAAATGCAAGAACAGTTACCTAGACAAGAAAGGCTGAAAGAGATTTTGTTTATGATTTTCAGGACAAGATGCGTTGTTTTTTTCTGCAGATTTTTCTCTCTCTCTCTCTGTGTGTATTTTAAAAAAAAAGACTACGGCCAACTTCATTGGACATTTCAGATAAATGCAAATGTTGATGGAAAGCTCAGCTTCAGTTTGCACTCTGCTTTTAAATGTAACATGTGTTCACTTCACATACCTTTCTGACCTGTTTGGTCGGTGAACTTTTTATTGTTGTTGTTGTTGTTTTTTAAAAAGGCCTGCTTTTCTTGGTTATGCTAAGGAACTTGTAGAAGAAAGGAAATGAGCAAGGCGACAGCGACCGAGATCCAGAGGGGCAAAAGTCTCCTAACCACAGGGCACAGTAGCTCTCTGAATGGTTTGCTCCCTGAAGCATAACTGGAGAGCTGGTTTAACTGGCATAAGCCACAAAACATTGCTTCTGACACATAGCTGGAAAAGATGGGTGGAGATTGCCTTTCTGGTGGGCCAGGACCACACACACACACACACAGAACCACCGAAGCCTTATCTCTCTGTTCCCAAGGGAATGCTGTCAGTCTGGTAAGATTCTTGTAAGGTAGGTGATCATATTTAGAATAGAATAGAGCTGGAAGGGACCTTGGAGGTCTTCTAGTCGAACCCTGGCTCAAGCAGAAGACCTATACCATTTGAGATAATTGGCTGTCCGGTCTCTTTTTAAAAACCTCCATGATGGAGCACCCACAACGTCCGGTGCCAAGCTGTTCTACTGCAGGGCTTTTCAACCGTTGGTACGCATACCACTTGTGATACATTAACAAGTGGCAGGTGGTAGGCAGCCCTGCCTAGCCAAGTGTAGTGGGGGAGGGAAAGAGCCAGCGCAGGCAAGGACTTACTGTGAGAGAGTCCTCTGGAGCTGCATAGTGGCTGGGGCGAGGCAAAGGCCTCAGGCTCACTTCTTGCTCACCCTCCCCCATGAGAGAGGAGGAGGAGGGGGATGGTGACAGGAGAGACTATAAAAGGAGGCAGTTTGGGTGGGAGAGGGAGAGAGAAAAAAAACAGCAGCCTTGGGAGGAGGCAGAGTCATCTCTAGCTGCACTGAAGGGAAAGAAGAAGGAGGAGGAGGGTGGGGGAGAGAAGAGGAGATCAAGCAGGCTGACCATGAGCTGATCTACAACTGCTGTGGCAGCCACCTGTGCTGGCAGCAGCAAACAGGCAAGAAATGCAGTGGGGGAGGGGTCGCCCTCCAAGAGGAGTGAAAAAAGGCAGCAATGGCTGGAGGTGAGGCACGGAGGAGGGAAGGAGATGGAGAGTGGAAGGATTCCTATGTGCTTTTGTGACTGAAGTTCTGGGATTTGTGCAATGTGGGCTTTGTGTTCTTAAGGAGTGTTTGACAATTTCTATTTGGCTGATAGTGTTAGCTTCTATTGCTCTGCTATTGTTAGCTGTAAGTTTTGCTGCAAGGGATTTTGAAGTATTTTTCTCCTGAATGGATTTTGCCTGTAGCATTCCTTTACTTAAGAATGGAGCCATTTGGCAAGGCTACCTTAGCCGGCAGCCAGTACTTATTAAAAAAAAAATTCTTCCTTAAGCGCCGGCTGCTTAACTTTCTTTTCTAGTCCAGGGCTTTTCAACCTTTTCACCCACTGTACCACTTTTAGGATATGGCAATATCCGAGTACCACCAGTCGCCGAGCAAGGTGTCAAAAACTTGATGACCCCCCCCAAAAAAGGAAAAAAGTGATAAAGTACAGGTAGTCCTCGACTTACAACAGTTCGCTTAGTGACCGTTCGAAGTTACAATGGCACTGAAAAAAGGGCCCCCCAAGCCACAGCCGAGCAAGACACCTGCCTGCCCACCTGGTGGCGCTCTTCCTCCTGTCCGAGGTTTTCATTGTTGTGAGCATTTCTGTTGAGGATTGGCAG